>NC_140979.1:319773-405219 GCF_056783735.1 Eptatretus burgeri
TTCCTTGCCCCGGGCCCCCGCCACCCTGTCCACCCCCTCATACTCAACCCCGCCTAATTCACCCCAGCCCCCGCCCACTCACCCCCCGCCCCATTTCCCCCGTCTCCCGCTTTCAATTTGCTTACCCCCGCCCAAAAATTTGCTGACCTTGCCCCCCGCCTATTCACTCCCTGCCCCCGTCTCTTCATCCCCTGCCCCCGCCTCTTCACTCCTCGCCCCCGTCTCAACGAAAAGTGTTTATTCTGCTTCAGAGTTGAAAGTTGACTATTACCTGACACCAGTGTTGCGGATTCGCGCCCGCCGGCGCCGACAACACATATACCCAAAGCAAAAGAAAAAGGGACCACCCTCCACTATGATGGGGGGGGGGCAGACCGCGTGGGCCAAGACCGCGTCAAGCCTACCCTCTGGTGATGAGCCGCAAAATGGCGCTGGCGCCCCGACTCCGCGGGCCTCGCGGACAGTGTCTGGAATGGGGTGGGAACGGGGCCCCCTTCTCGCACTATCTCAGCGCGGGGGGAAACAGGAGGGGGTTGTTGATGCTCGGGGGGGATGATATCTCGCTGGCTCGGGTCCCGCGACGAGCGTCTCCACCACGACCTCGGTCGCGTTACCGGCCTCCCCTCTCCGCAGCTCCCCGACTCCGACACGAGCGCCCCCTCGACTGCCTTCGCCGCCGCCGCCACCTCTCCAACTCTCCACAGCTCCGTCCAACTGCTTTCTCCAACTCTTCTCTTCCCTGACTTCCCAACTCATCTCCTTGACTCGTCCCAACTCAACTCGACTGCCCTTTTGGCGAGCGAACGCAGCCCTTTATAGCCCCCGTGGCTTCGCTCCTTCACCTTCGACCCTTTACCTCTGGCTGGCTCCCCATTGGACAGAAGAAAAGTGGGCGTGAATGCTTTTTGATCCATGAATCTGCATATAGCGATATTACTCCGACGCACCTGGAGGCGGGGCCAAATCGCCCCATGCTCGCTGATAGGACGGAACAGAAGTGGGCGTGAGTCGTTTTTGATCCGATTTCTTCGGAAAGGCTGGTGTTTCTGCACCCGCTGCTCGGTGCGCGCCCTGCACGAGTCCAGTATCGGTGCCCACAAGCGGCGCGGGAATGACGGTGATGCGATGGTTGCGAGGGCGAGTTGTGACGGTAAAGGTCGTGGCTGTTGTTGTGAAGCGGCGTTGCGGTTGGTGGTTGTTGTGTGATGGCTGTTGAGACGTGGTTGGTGGTGGTTGTGATGGTAGTAATGGCGGCTGGTCCAAAATAAAGATAGTAAAAGAAAAACGGCTATCCAGAGGGGTCGCAGCCCGAATGAATGACATTTATTCCCTCTAAACAACGGGTTTGGGCCTAACTACACATATACTTACAGAGATATCTCACCTAAGGGACCTGAATGGTGGTTTGCGAATTTCGTCAACCACAACAATATATATATATATATATATATACATATATATATATATATATTTACATATATATATATATATATATATATATATATATATATATATATATATATATATATATATATATATATATAATAGATCATAAGTGATTCTTCCAATAGAGGAGAAGCTCTTTGTTGGTGGAGAACTTGATCCTTGATGTCTTGAGACATTTCATCGATCCTTCCTTTGACGGTATCGTTTGATAGAGAGATTTGGGAAAGCTTGTTTGCACTATCCTTCCCCAGAACGAGATCTGCTGCACACAGTACACTTGGTTTTATGAGAGTCTCTCCGATGTTATGGGAATGAATATTACGAATAAGTAACTACAGTTGGAGGCTGTCTTGTGTTAAATGATGATCCTGAAAAGAACCCTCGGAACGAAACTCTGAGAACAAGAAAACTTCACAACTTGCTCAATCAAACATGACCCTTCACCAAAATGGAGGTGGATACACACACACACACACACACACACACACACACACACACACACACACACACACAACCACACGAATACACTCAAACACAATCACACGAATACACTGAAACACACAATCACACGAATACATGCGAAACTCACACACTCAAACACACATACACACACACACACACACACACACACACACACACACACACACACACACACACACACACACACACACACACACACATAAAGCCACACCAATACACTAAAACACACACGATCACATGAATACACTCAAACACACAATCACAGGAATACACAATCACAGGAATACACTCAAACACACAATCACACACAACCACACGAATACACCCACACACACAATCACAGGAATACACACAATCACAGGAATGCACTCAAACACACAATCACACGTGAGGGTTCATCAACTTTTGGTATTATTTGCTGTTCGGGTGGTTTTAATTGTTATTGTGTTTATTTTTTGAAAACCCTCTTGTTTTGGAAATGTGCAGAAAGGTTGGGTCCGTTTCACAACGTCCGCTGTCAAGTAAGGAGTTTATTTAATCAGTGAGTTGTTTTTTTCATTTTCCGTGTGTTCGGGTAATGTTTTGAAAAAAAACAAAATGGTTTGAAATGTAAATGTTTGAAATTTGTCTCGTGCATGTATTACTGTGTCAGGAAACGTGCCGTGCATCCATTTTACTGTAACATATGGGTGTTTTATTGCTGTTTTTTGTCACCCAGGTCGTCCGTCCGTCCGTCCGTCGGTCCGTCCGCCCAGGCGTCAACATTTATAGCTGTGAGTGCGATAACTCATAAACTGTTCGCCATATCGATTTGAAATTTGGGTCACACATGTACCACCTGAAAAGGAAGAACCCTATTGATTTTGGGTGCGGCTGGATCCAAGATGGCCAACTGGGGTGGCCATCTTGAAAAAAATGTTTTTTGTAATAAATGAAAAAACGAAAACAAAAAAAAACGAGGGGTCTATGGGTGGGTTGCCCCTGTCGAAGAATTCTCAATTCCTTCTGTATATTTGAGTCATTTATTAAAACAAAACATATGCAAGCACGAAAATATCGATATGGAGAATTCAGAGGCGCTTCATTAAGTCGCATGGCCTTCCTCTGATTCTGCTGTACATACATGGAAACTTTGAATTCTTATATAGAATTCAGTGAGACAATGTCTGTTCATCCTCCAGACATGCTGACGCCACAGCTGATGTTTTTGGGGTTCAGGGGAAATAATCACTCACAGCTTTGTAGCAGTTGCCATTTGGCAGGGATGAGGAATATTTGTGACGTGAAGCCTGATGGGAGTTTTGGTCATTATTTTCACACACATTCCATTTCAGCGAGACTCTTGTTTCCAGACAGACTTTCAGGCACCAGTATGTAATTATTTATTTATATGAATCCGTCAATAATACAAATAAAATTCGAGGTGATTGTATTATCTTGGATGAGGATTAAAGATTATTTGGAAGGCCAATCTGTTTTGGGGAACAAGGGGTATTTTTACTTATCAGACTGGTAACCTTCCAATACAGTCAAGAGATATGAGGTCATTTAAAATGCGAATATGTATTATTAAAATAGATACATGTTCAAGCACATAGATGTAATAAGCATGTTGTATTTGAGTACATTTCCCATAAAAGAGTTATAACAATACATTGTGCTTTTCCCAAAACATTTAATTTTTCAAGTTAATTTCAATCAAGCCTAATTGGCAACATTATATTTTTTTATTTTTTTTTATCACCCTCACATTTTGCTAATTTTGGAGAAATTTGCACCGACACCCCCCAAAATATGTATTTGATTTCTTCTCCGAAACGACACACAATTTCAATGAAACTTGACCACAACATTCACGAAAGTTTCTTCACGACGTTAAAAAAAAAAATATATATATATATTTTGTTACAGATTCCGCGCCCGCCGGCGTGCGATCAGCCACGTAACTCAAATCACGACACGTCGCCCACCGGAACGGACAATTCAGTCGTGACCCTCCGGGAACTACCACCAGGAGCCAGTCACGAGTGGGGGTTTAACCTCACCACAACTCAGTCCACATTCTTCCCGCACGAAATAGGGTCCGATCGCCGAATGGTCGATTTACCTTAGTACTCGCGCGAGTAGCGTACCGAGGAGTTGTACCACGCCACAGGTCGACTCCAGACACGAACCGCTTAGGCGGCTCGTTCCGTACTACAGGGATAACCGAGCGGAGTTCCGCAAATCCGAAGGGCGGATTTGCCGGAGTGCAAATCCTGCCACCAACCTCCTCATAAAAAGTAACCCAACTGCAGGAGGACGTCCGCAGACACAGTTGGGCACTAGATATGGATGGCCGTTGGCTCACAAGGAGCTCCTCCGCCCTTTGACAGGTTTTGTTTTTAATCCTGCATATTTGTTTGTCCATATCCAAACACCCTCCTCACCAAAAACCTGGTGGGGGAGACGGTTTAGTCGTTGACAACCCGACCTTGGAACAGGTTAGTACAGGTTTACATGGTACCTGTAGCAGGTTACAGATCTTACCTGACCTTACAAACACCACATTCAAACACACACACACACACACACACACACACACACACACACACACACACACACACACACACACACACACACACACACACACACACATAAACCCACACCAATACACTCAAACACACACGAATACACTCAAACGCACAATCACAGGAATACACACAATCACAGGAATACACTCAAACACAATCACAGGAATACACACAATCACAGGAATACACTCAAACACACAATCACAGGAATACACACAATCACAGGAATACACGCAAACACAATCACAGGAATACACTCAAACACACAATCACAGGTATACACACAATCACAGGAATACACTCAAACACACAATCACACATAAGGGTTCATCAACTTTTGGTATTATTTGCTGTTCGGGTGGTTTTAATTGTTCTTGTGTTAATTGATTGAAAACCCTGTTTTTTTGGAAATGTGCAGAAAGGTTGGCTGTCCGTTTCACAACGTCCGCTGTCACGTTAGTTTATTTATTTTTTGTATTCTTTTATTTGTATTCTTTATTTATTATTTCTATATTATTTTGTATTCTTTATTTTTTATTATCTTTTTGTATTTTTGTATTTTATATATTTTTTGTATTTTGTATCCCTGGAAAACAGTGAGCTGTTTTTTTCATTTTCCGTGTGTTCGGGTAATGTTTTGAAAAAAATGGTTTGAAATGTAAATGTTTGAAATTTGTGTCGTGCATGTATTACTGTGTCAGGAAACGTGCCTTGGATCTTCTTGATCTCCTTTTTACAGTCAGGAAACGTGCCGTGCATCCATTTTACTGGAACATATGGGTGTTTTCTTTGTTTTTTTTATGTTTGCTGCTGATGTTTTATTGCTGAACATAAAGTGCTGTCATGGTCCGAAATAAACCATTAATGATTGTGGCTGCCATCAGGCAGCCTCTCACAACCGTCTCCCATCTCCGAGGAAATAATCTCCGCGACAACTGTCTCCGCGGCCACAGTCAGGCAACCGACTCCGAGGCAGCCGTCTCCGGTCTCCGAGGCAGCTGTCGCCAAGGTAACCATCTCTGATCTCCGAGGCAACCGTCAGGCAGGTCCAACTACCCTTTTCCATGTATAAGATGAGATTTCAGTTTCTTACCCTAACTTAGCCCTCATTTACCAACAAATTTACAACTGAATCTTACCAACCAGGGTCTTTTTGGACACCAACTCACCAACACTCAGTTTCACTTAATCTGCTGAAGTTTCACATCAATTTTTTTGGGTGGGGGTGGGAGGGAGGGTTCAATGTCCAGGCTCTTATGAGAGATCACACACAGAACATACAACAAGGGGAGCAGCAAACAAGAGGGAAGGATAAAACAGTGGGGAACAGAGACGAGATCTGTGGAAGGGAGAGGGATGGGGCGGGGAACATGGGGAATACAAGATGGACATTACAGGGACATTCAGGACCTCACATGACAGGGAACTTTCAGGAAGGAAAGCAGGGAATTTGAAGGAGGTGGATTAGCGGGGATAGACAAAATGATGGTTTTGTATGGGGTTAGAGCTGGGTGGGGGGGGGCAAGGTCCCAGAGGAGACGGTACAAGACAGAAAGACCACCGACCTGCCTGTGGTGAAAGAGTGAGAGACCCAAAGATTGAGAGACTCGGCCTCATCGCGGTAGTTTCCACAATCCCAAGGTTGGGATCGGGAGACAACTACACCGTGAGAGAATACAAGAAGATATCAATCAATCATCCGGTTTATTTAATATCAATCCCACGTCACATCGTGTGTACAAGGTATGGGGTCAAAGTCGCTCCGAATCCAAAGGTCCCGTCCGTGTTTTGTGACTCGCCCGCTGTTTTGGCGCCACATGCTCCTCCCTCGCGCTCCCATCTTCCACCATTTTGTGTGTGGACACTGATCGTGCGGAGTCCTCGACGGACGAGCGTGGGGACGGCGGAACGCGATGTTGGGTGGTTTGTTTGTCCGAGACATAATAAGGGGGTTTAGGCCCCATTCGGCCCTCGAGGAGGGGAGTGGTGAGCGAGTACGGGTTTCTCTGATATGGAGGTCGAGGCTCAGGGAGCGGGTGCATCGCCGATCAAAGGGAATCGGACCTTGGACGCAGCTGTGATGGAGGGGAAGGGTACTCGAGGTACCCCTGAGACCCGGGATCCTCCATTTGAATAACCAGCGATCAACATGGACACGTTGCTGACCGCAGCACAATTGCTCCACCGTCAGGAGTGGAAACGTCCACCCGGTGAGTGGAGAGGGATCCGAGAGGGGTAGGGTGAGGGGTGGGGTGGAGGGGAGCTCGGGATGGGATCACCGGCGATATGACGTCATCACCGCGTCGGGGGAATCGCTGCTCATCTCGCATCTTCACACATCGTTGTCACCTCCACCCCCCAGGTTGGACGGACGTTATGTTTCCATCCATGTCTGTCTGTCTGTGAACAGGATATCTTAAGAAGTTGCGGATTGATTTGGTGGACAGGTTCGGTGTGTGACAAGGACAAATTGATTCGATTTTGCTGAAGATCCGAATCCGGACACGAGAATTATTTAATATCAAAAGTGATTCTTCAAATAGAGGAGAAGCTCTTACTTGGTGGAGAACTTGATCTTTGATGTCTTGAGACATTTCATCGATCCGATCCTTCCCCAGAACGAGATCTGCTGCACACAGAGACCACTTGGTTTTATGAGAGTCTCTCCGATGTTATGGCTCTTTTTGCTCTTTGTAATCAACATGGCGATCTCACAGGAAGCCTCAACAACCTTTGAAGTCTGTTTCCGAAATGCTCCACTGCTGTCCATCTTGGCTTGCTTCAAGGACTGCCTTTTTGTTTCAAAGAATGCCTTGGGTTTGGCAACGAAAGCAGAATGTGTTGTCTTCAAGTGGCGTTCCATTGTGTGGGCCGCACGACATCAAAGTTCAGAGACTTGTGGCATATTACCCACTGGGGACCTGTGTGTCACCCTTTTGGAGGGACACAAATACAAATCGAATATGTTCGTCAAGACACTCCCGCTTTTTTTTTCACTCATTGCGAATTATTTGGTTTGAAATGGGTCCTGCAAATCTGTGAAGAAAAAAAAATCAATTTTCATATTAAAATAAAATATAAATTTTAATACGAAGTTTAAATGAATGTTAAATTTTAAAATTAATTTTAAAAACCGGAAATGGAAGGTCGAGTCGCGAATAGAAAACGAAAATTATTCGAGGTGATACTTTTGTTTTTTTCGTGGGTGGAGCTGGTAACCTTTGCAACCATTAATGTTTTGATTTTCAAATGGTTTCTGGTCACTGTCACAGAAATAGACAATCACAGGTGAGATAGGTCCATTAAAAGTCTGTTGTCTGGTCAGGCCAGATGAGATCTGTGACTTGCTTTAGGAACCATGTAAACCTGTACGAACCTGTTTCATGGGGACCGAGAGGTGACGCTGTTCTCAGTGCCGGGCAAGGTCTTTGCTCTGATAATTCTTGATCGGGTTCGCCACCATCTGCTTGAGCACCAGGGTCCAGAGCAGTAAGGCTTTACACCAAAGAGGTCAACGATTGACTGTATCCTTACTCTTCGGGTGGTCACTGAACGCAGACGAGAGCTTCGGCAGGGGCTGCTTGCAGCCTATGTTGATCTCTGTGAAGCGTTTGATTCAGTGAATCCGAATGCCCTCTGGAGGATTCTTGGTTTTCGTGGAGTGTCATCAAACCTGATCAATCTGATGTCTGAACTCTACTCTGGTACTGAGAGTGCTGTGAGATGTAGTAGTACCATCTCTGACTTATCTCGAGTTGTGACTGGAGTTCGTCAGGGGTGTCTACTGGCCCCACACTTTTCAGCACTTGTATGGACTGGATTCTGGGGAGGATGTTGGAGAGATCAAGCTGCGGTGCATCACTTGGGAATATCAAGATCTCTGACCTTGATTTCGCAGATGATGCAGTCATCTTTGCGGGGATTCTGGATATCCTTTTGGGGGCCCTCGAGGTGCTGAACGAGGAGTTGGAGCCCCTGGGATGACGGGTTTCCTGGGTCCAGACTTAGATCCAGGCTTTCAATGACATCTTGGATTCTGCTATCTTATCTGTGCCTGTTTGTGGTGAGGATGTTGAGGTCGTGGAGAGATTCACTTACCTTGGCAGTGATATTCATGTCTCTGCTGACTGTGAGCCAGAGGTCAACAGACGTCTGGGTTGGGCCTGGGGAGTCATGGATTTATTGTGTCATGGGGTGTGGCGCTGCCGGTACCTCTGCAGGAGGACAAAGGTCCGAGTCTTCAGGTCCTTGGTGCTTCCAGTCTTGCTCTATGGATGTGAGACTTGAACTCTGACCAGGGATCTGAGATGGAGACTTAATTCCTTTGGTACCAGGTCTCTTCTTTGGTACCAGGTCTCTTCTTTGGTACCAATGAGATTTGTTACCTGCATCGTCTGTGAGCATCAGCTGCATAGTCTGCATGAACATGTGGCTCGTTTTCACAGATGCTGATCCTGCTCCCCAGATTCTCTTAGCGAGCGATCCTCGTGAATGGAGGAGGCCAATGGGCCGACCAAGTGTCTCGTGGTTGCAGCAGGTTGTTCAGCATCTCAAGGAGATGGGGATGAGCCAGGCATCTGTCTGGGGGATGGCCAGACAGAGACCCCTGGAGTACCGGCGGAATGTGGATGCGGTAACGCGCTACTCTGGCGCATGCTCCTATACATGACCTGGCCTGACAGGTGAGATATATTTAATTTCTGACAGATATTGTTGCAGGACGGGAGTCGTGTGAGAAGACCACGAGGTGGGGGAAGCTTTCTCGGCTCTCACCAGACTCCCGAGAATTGTAGGCCGTCGCACACGGATAATTCCGTGATGCGGCGGGTTGCTTAACCGACCGTGGACGCCAATAACTCAACTGAATGATCTGGGGTCCTCCCGTCTATGAGTTAATCGGTTTACCTAATTAATCACGTGATTTAATTTCCGGGGAACACGCCTTCGCTACGCCTTGTCCGAACCGGATCACTCTCCCGGATCAGATCACGTCACTGGATCAGATGCAGCCGAGCGACACTGCCAAGAACGTACCGGCTAAATGGAAGTGATCGCTGGGAATAAAGTCCTGGCTAATCTCGGATTCGGACCATGCTGGATCAATGGAAGAAAAGACAAAAACGAGCTGGGAACATTTCCAATAATAATTTATTTACAATGGGCGAGGAATGGTGTGTGGTACGATCAAGATTTATTGGGGTGTGTTGTGCAGAGATAGGGGGAGAGAGGTGTGGTGCAGCAAATAAACAACTAACTTTCAAAAGCGGACACAGAGCAGAGTTAACCTGAAAATAATAATAATAATAATGATAACAACAACGATCTTCTGTAGCCTTACTTAAGCAGACAGACACTAGTACACACACACACACACACACACACACACACACACACACACACACACACACACACACACACACACACACACACACACACACACACACAGCCCGATGAAGAGGGAGTATTGAAACAAGAAGGAAGGGAAGTTGAGGCGACGATCTCGGTACCTTTGTTCTTGATTGCACGACGTGCCACCGATACGTCTCGGGGAGGGGGGGGGTGGCGGGAGAGATGCTCCATGGTGCGGTACCCAACAGCTGGCGCGTCATCTCTGGCTTCAGCAGCACGTATGGAGACCGTGTTGGTGAAGGGGGGCTTGAGTAGAGAAGGGGCGGAGTCCAGAGTGCTTGAATGGAGTGGTAGGTGGGTGGGGTCGACGTCGTGTAGGTGGAGACGAGGAGGCGGAGTCCAGGCAGCAGGAGGCGGGTCGTGCAGAGAAACGAGGGCGAGGCAAGAGAGACCCCTGGAGTACCGGCGGAATGTGGACGCGGTAACGCGCTACTCTGGCGCATGCTCCCATACATGACCTGGCCTGACAGGTGAGATATATCCAGGCAGCAGGAGGTGGGTTGTGCAGAAAGACGAGAGAGAGGCGGAGTCCAGGCAGCAGGAGGCAGGTTTTGTCGGCGAGGCGAGAGCGAGGCGCAGTCCAGGCAGCAGGAGGCAGGTCGTGGCAATGTCGAGCAGAGAGACGAGGGCAAGGCCAGAGAGAGAAAGGCGGAGGGACCGTTCTGACCTTTATAGGACTTGCACCACGGGGTGGTGGGCTACCCGAAGCGAAGCGTCATCACCTGAATCGGGCGCTCCGAATGGCCCCGACCCCTCATATGACCCGCTAACTTTGGCCGGAAACCGCCCCACTTCGTTTCCGACAAGGTCATCTCAGACAGCGAAAATATTCCGATCCGACCCCACGACATGACACGAATCGCCCACACCGAAATTGGCGCGTGAATCGTCCCGCAAAGCGCCCCGGGCGGTGCCCTGGCGACTGGCCGAGGGTCCCGCATGCCCGCTCGGGTGTCCGACCAGCGCCGATCAATGCGCCCGCTCCGCGTGCGCCAACGTGTCCCGCACTGTACAACATTCCCGGGCTCAATTGCAGCTTCGCTGGCCGTAGAGACGAGAAGACGTTCACCATCCGTAGGGAATCCTCTGCTGCCCGCGAGGGCCGAAGGTTCATTGTTGTGGATAAACCCATGCATGTTTCGCGAGCGGCCAACGTGTCTGCCTTCGACCAAATCCCATACAGTGCGCGTGGTTCGGCTATTACGCACATGGCCAGCACTCACGTACGCACGACCCTGCCAGCGTGTGCCCGGGGCGAACACCGATATATATCAGATATTTGGTTGAAAAGGAACACGCCGCTTTTACTTCACACTCTCATCCCGCCCAACGTGCCGTGGCGTCACCTTTATCGGCCTCCGTACGTATTTCGTGCAGCGTGGGCGTCGTGCTGGCTGTTTCCTGTGTTGTGAAAAACACCATTTGTGCAGCCTCATAAGAGATATTCATTCGTTTGCCCTTTTGAATGCAACCGGCGATCTTCCCCAAATCATCGGAAGCTCGAGTCAATAATCCCGCAATGCCAAGCGCACTGAATGACTCCTCGCTCACGTTGAGTTTTGGGCTCGCTTGGGAACGAGTGCTCTGCACCATTAATGCTCGCGCGTCATCGTGTCCTCGCAGTGGCACCACACGCGCTGGTCTCCATGAGGGCCCATCTGACAGCGAAGGCGCACGTGGCTCAGATTTACTTCAGGAATAATCGGAAAAGAAGAATTGGGACGAAATGAAGAAAAACATGATGTAAGCAAACCTAGCTATGAGATCATCGCAACGCATGCCCCTGTTGTCCCACTCGACAAAAGGAAAGGGACTATCTACACGTATATAAATGGAATAACTGTCTTGGGACCACTATCTGTTGGGTGCATGCGGTTCCGAGAACCGCCACAATATTATTGATCTTGCTGACCCCTTAACGATGTCTTATCTTAGGGGCATTCAAAAATTGTGTACCTAATGCGTGGGGGTTGGGGATTGGAATGGGGTTGGCGTGGGTGAATGTCCAACCTTTATTTTCAGGGAGTTTGCAGGTTATTTTTTTTCGCCAAGTATCAAACGGACCCAAATGCAATACCCTCTCCTTCGGTGAGAGTAACGAGCTATTCAATTTGGGCGTTTCAAGGTGAGGTTTCCCGAAATCTTGAATGAGGTTCTGAAGGAGCTTTTCTTGATTAACCAAGGCTTCGCTGAGAGATCTCACTGTAAGCTGGTCGATGGAAGAAAAAAAGTGATGCCACCATCCTGAGAAGTGGAAGAAGAGGAAGGAAGAAGAGTCGGCAGCATGAAAATAGCTTATCCATTTCTCTCTATATATTTGTATAAATATTTATACATATAACAGCGAAATATTTTTGTTTGTGACCTGACTGCTTTGGGCTCTGCGTACGTCTGTTAATTACAAATTATTGAAATGTGAGTTGGTCGATTGATTGATTATGTAGTTTTGGAACTTTTGTCCATTGTATCCTTGCTGATGGAATGTATGACTCTTAATTATGTACCAATTACGGGTTGGAACGTCTTAATTATGAATAATTACTCATCGAATTGTATTAATGACACAAAACCACACAAAACACCATGCTAAAGAAGTCCTGGCGAGGGACTGCAATATCTGATTACCCTCTCTTGTTACTCCCGCAGGATAGGGGAAGGTTGATTGCTGTTATAGGGGTTGCTTGTGCATTTTGTACACCCCAACTTTTTTGCAATTTCTTCTCTGAAACTGCACACACGATTTTGATGATACTTGACCACAACCTTCATCACCCGGTATGCACTAAATCACCCGGTATGCACCAAAGTTTGCTCACGGTATAAATAAAACGGGCCTTATGGGGGCGGGGGGTGGGGGGGTGTTTATATATATATATATATATATATATATATATATATATATATATATATATATATATATATATATATATATATATATATATATATGTGTGTTTATATAATATTGTTACGGATTCGCGCCCGCCGGCGTGCTGACGGCCACGTAACTCGAATCGCGGCATGTCGCCCACCGGACGGACAATCCAGTCGTGACCCTCTCGGACTAACGCCGGGAACCAGTCACGGGTGGACCTTTCGGTCTCACCGCGATCGAGCCAATCAGCCCCCGCGTGGGATAGGGTTGCTCGCCAAATTCGACCTACCTAAGTACCCACACGGAGGGTAGACCGGGCGATCGCACCTCGCCGCAGGTCGACTTCGGACACGGGCCACTTAAGCGACCCGTTCCGTACTATCGGGATAACCGAGCGGTGTTATCGTCGGCCTCGACGGTTCGATTAATTATCGGGCGTATTCAGCCCACTACCAACCCTTTACGTGAAGTAAGATGGGGATTCAATAGAGGAAAAGACGAAGCGAAGCGGGAGAACAGTTCAATAATAAAGCACATTTATTCGCGATGAACGGAAAGCACACATATACAATTCCACCAAAAGCACATAGAAAAGAAGAGAAACACAATGCAATTTTACACAAAAAGCAAATGTAAAAGCGGAGACACAATGCAGAGCTAATACCGACTACCGAGCACACGGCAACACTTATACAATTCTACTTCACAGACGGCGCCGACAACACATACCCAAAACCAAGAAAAAGAACACCCTCAAGGATGAGGCGGGCCTGAGGCCGAGACCGGGTCGAGCCTACCCGTCTGGTGATGAGACGCGGAGCGGCGATGGTGCCTCAACTCAGCGGGCCTCGCGGACAGTGTCTGGTAGGGGGTGGGAAAAGGGGCCCCCTTGGTCGCACTATCTCAGCGCGGGGGGAAACAGGAGGGGGTTGCTGATGCTCGGGGAAAGGAGGATTTTTACTCTGTCTCGAGTCCCGCGACGAGCGTCTCCACCTCGACCAGGTCGCGCCGTCGGCCTCCCTGGTGTGCAGCTCCCGGCACGACGTGAGCACCCCCTCGTCTGCCTTCGCCGCCTCTCCACAGCTCCGTCCTCTTCGCTCCGACTCCAACGCACACGACGACGACGACCGACCAACAACAACTTTTCTGACGAACGCAGCCGCTTATATAAGCCCCGTGGCTTCACCTTTGACCCCCTGCCTTCGACCTTTCACCTCGCTCCCCATTGGCCCGAGAAAAAGTGGGCGTGAATGCATTTTGATCCATGAATTTGCATATAGCGACCGCCCTCCAACGCCCTGGAGGCGGGGCCAAATCGCCCCTCGCTCATCGATTGGACGGAACAAAAGTGGGCGTGTGTCGTTTTTGATCCGTTTTTGGAGCGGAAAATCCGTGGTTTTGTACACGCTGTTCGGCGCGCGCCCTGCACGAGTCCAATACCGGTACCCACAAGCGGCGCAAGAACGGTGGCGATGCGACGGTTGCGAGGGTCGACGGTCAAGGTCGTGGCTGTTGTGGTGAAGCGGCGTTGTGGTGGGTGGTTGATGTGGTTGGTGGTGGTAACAATGGCGGTTGGTCCAAAATAAAGATAGTAAAAGAAAAACGGCTATCCTGAAGAGTCGCAGCACGCATGAATGACATGTATTCCCACTAGACAACGGGTTTGGGCCTAACTACACATATACTTACCGAGATATCTCACCTAAGGGACCTGAATGGTGGTTTGCGAATTTGGTAACCACAACAATATAATAGGTGTTTGTTTTGTAGGTGTTTCTCCCCAATATAGGTGTTTCTCTTCTCCTCAGAAATTACACACACAGTTCTGATCAAACTTGACCACAACCTTCATCACCCATGAGGTATCAAAGGCTGTAAACAGTATTTTAAAAAATCGAGGTCTGAGGGGTTTACGGGTGGGTTGCCCCTGTCAAAGAATTCTCAATTCCTTCTGTATATTTGAGTCATTTATGAAAAACAAAACATATGCAAACACAAACATATCGATATGGAGAATTCAGAGGACCTTCAGTAAGTCACATAGCCTTCCTCTGATTTTGCTGTCCATACATGAAACTGTTGTGGAAGTTATTACCTAACATTTTATTTGGTCCTGTATTTACTTTTAATCAACCGTTTAACCGACTCGATGCAAATCCTGTTATTCAAATGACAGACACCGATCAATTCACTTGACACAACATGAAAGTACATTACATCAGAGAGTTTTCTGATACTTGGTACTTCGCCAGTCCCAAGGAGTGCAACCCCTGAGATGGTATACATCCTCGCGTGTTTGCACTAAAACAAGATTACAATTTCTGTTGTTTATATGCTTTTCATGGGAGAGTGGTGGTGGGCTGATCAAGCCTCAAACAAAGAACTCCGAAATGCAATACGTGTCTTCTAGTTGAAAAGCAACTTTGTATTCATAACAACCTTGGTGTTATCAGAAAGGTCACTGTTCCATACCAAGACAATCCTTTTATCAGCATTTAGGGCAAAAGACTCTTGGCGAAAGTGAAGGAACACTGACAGCCAATTCGACTTATAGCATAAAAATTATATTTATAAAACACCAGCACAATTACAATTTAGAGTACATTAATGTAATTATTTTCTTCCACAAAACTTTGAATTCTTATATAGTATTCAGTGAGACAATGTCTGTTCATCCTCCAGACATGCTGACACCACAGCTGATGTTTTTGGGGTTCAGGGGAAATAATCACACAGCTTTGTGACAGTAGCCTTCTGGAGGCTAGTGTAATTTTGCAGGGATGAGGAATAGTTATGACCTGAAGCTTGATGGCAGTTTTGGTCATTATTTTCACACACATTCCATGTCAGCTCGACTCTTGTTTCCAGACAAACTTTCAGGCACCAGTATATAATTAGTTATTCATAAGAATACCTCAATAATACAAATAAAACAAGAGGTGATTGTATTATCCTGAATGAGGAATAAAGATTATTTGGAAGGCCATTCTGTTTTGGGGAACGAGGGGTATTTTTACTTATCAGACTGGTAACCTTCCAATACAGTCAAGGGATATAAGGTCATTTAAAATGCGAATATGTATTATTAAAATAGATCTATACATGTTCAAGCACATAGATGTAATAAGCATGTTGTATTTGAGTACATTTCCCATAAAAGAGTTATTACAAATCATTGTGCTTTTCCCAAAAACATTTAATTTTCAAGTTAATTTCAATCAAGTTTCATTGGCAACATTGAAATTTTTTAATTTTTTTTGCACCCTCAAACCCATCATGCTAATTTTGGAAAAATTTGCACCGACACCCCCCAAAATATGTATTTGCTTTCTTCTCCGAAACGACACACAATTTCAATGAAACTTGACCACAACATTCACCAAAGTTTCTTCACGACGTAAGAAAAAAAAAAAATATATATATATATATATATATATATATATATATATATATATATATATATATATATATATATATATATATATATATATCGGGGTCGAAGAGGGTCTCCAGGACTGTGGGGGGGTGGGGGTAGGTGTACCAATGATGCATTTTGTAGTTCGTTTAGTGTTTCATTGTCTTTGCAGATAAAGAAATGAAAATCATTTCTTTTGCCAACTCTGCTCAGTTCGACACAGAAGATCATTTCAATCAGCAAATGCCTTGTTGGCGGGACAACCACAAATCAAGCAGCGTCTCTTCCAACAACCACAAAGGTTGTTTAAAGGCGATCAAGCAGATACAAGGAAACGACAAACCCTTCAAGCGTTCCGTGTGTAACAAGACTTTTAGTACTTCATCAAATTTACATCGTCATGCAACATTACATTCCGGGAAGAAACCCTTCAAATATCCCATGTGCTCGAAGACATTTGCTGCTTCATCATCTTTACATCGACATGATCGAGTACATTCCGGGGATAAACCATACAAGTGTTCTGTTTGTAACAAGGCATTTACTCAATCATCATCTTTACAAACACATGAACGAGTACATTCTGGGGATAAACCCGACAAGTGTTCTGTTTGTAACAAAGCATTTACTCAATCATCATCTTTACAAACACATGAACGAGTACATTCCGGGGATAAATCCTACAAGTGTTCTGTGTGCTCGAAGGCCTTTTTTTCAAAATCAGGTTTTCATTATCATCAAAAAACACATTCCGGGGATAAACCCTACAAGTGTTCTGTTTCTCCCAAGGCATTTGCTGCTTTATCAATGTTACATCGACATGAAGGAGTACATTCTGGCGATAAACCCTACAAGTGTTCTGTGTGCTCGAATGCCTTTTTATCAAAATCAGGTTTTAATTATCATCAAAAAACACATTCCGGGGATAAACCCTACAGATGTTCTGTTTGCCCCAAGGCATTCGCTGATTCATCATCTTTACAAAAACATGAACGAGTACATTCTGGGGATAAACCCTACAAGTGTTCTGTTTGCCCCAAGGCATTTGCTGTTTCATCAACTTTACATCAACATGAACGAGTACATTCCGGGGATAAACCCTACAAGTGTTCTGTTTGCCCCAAAGCATTTGCTGTTTCATCAACTTTACATAAACATGAACGAGTACATTCCGGGGATAAACCCTACAAGTGTTCTGTTTGCCCCAAGGCATTTGCTGTTTCATCAACTTTGCATCAACATGAACGAGTACATTCTGGGGATAAACCCTACAAGTGTCCTGTTTGCCCCAAGGCATTTGCTGATTCATCATCTTTCCATCGACATGAACGAGTACATTCCGGGGATAAACCCTACAAGTGTTCTGATTGTCACAAGGCATTTACTCAATCATCATCTTTACACAAACATGAACTAGTACATTCCAGGGATAAACCCTACAAGTGTTCTGTTTGCCCCCAGGCATTTGCTGATTCATCATCTTTCCATCAACATGAACGAGTACATTCCGGGGATAAATCCTCGAAGTGTTCTGTGCTCGAATGCCTTTTTGTCAAAATCAGGTTTTAATTATATATCATCAAAAAACACATTCCAGGAATAAACCCTACAGATGTTCTGTTTGCCCCAAGGCATTTGCTGTTTCATCAACTTTACATCGACATGAAGGAGTACATTCCGAGGATAAACCCTACAGATGTGTTTGCCCCAAGGCATTGACTGATTCATCATCTTTACATCAACATTATCGAGTACATTCCGGGGATAAACCCTACAAGTGTTCTGTTTGTAATATGGCATTTGTTTCTTCATCAAATTTTTCTCGTCATCAAAAAATTCACACATAGATTCAACAGAGGTGCGAGGACCCAGCAACTTCGATGTGAATTCCGTGTTATCAGGGAAATGACCAAGTACCTGTGTCGTGATCGAGTGATGTCCACACTGATTGAGATCAAATTCTGTCCGCTCCGATCTGAGGTCAGGAAGAGTTTAATCCACATCAAAACATGAGCATATGGAGAGTGGCTTGGAACACACAGTAGTCCATTTAGACCAACTCTGGCAAGCTCAGTTTTCGCTCTGCCTTATTTACAATTTTACTTTGACCCTTGCCTGACCGCCTGTCAACCTGATTTATCTTGTGTATAGTCATTAACTCCCTTCAAGCGTCTGTTGTTGATAAGAAAATCCAAGATCAGCTCTTTTCCTTTTATTATCTTGCAACAGCATGGTCATCTCCTTCGTGTTGTTGAACTTTTCCTTTCATTATCTTGCAATAGCAAGATCACCTCCTATGTGTCGTTGTACCCCAGTAGTACTGGGAAGCCCAGCTGTGTTCTTTCGCAAGCTGTCAACAAGCCCAGCTGGGTTATTTCACAAGCAGTCTTTTTGGCTGGCAAAGCAGAGACATTGTTGCAGTATCTCTTTGACAGTGCAGAGATAAACAACAAGATTTATCCTTTCCCTCTTCCCAAAGTGCAAAGATGTTAACAAAAACAATGGTCACTTATTTGGGACACTTGCAGTGCCTCCACATTCCCTCCTCCTGTTACTTTGAAACATCATGTAAAAGAAACAAACAGTTGCACTGTATATAAAACTTTAAGAGATGGAGCATCCGTGGATCGGTAGGACAGCAGACAGCAGCTTCTTTCCAGGAGGAACTCACTCTTCAACAGCTCCAAGGGGCTTCAAGACAGTCGGAAGCTCCCTCTGCACCTCCTAACCTGTCAAGAGGCTACTGCCTATCACCCAGCTGGCCCACCATCACCCCGAAGTTTCAGCAAATTTGCAGGAAGTGAGTAAATTTTTTAGCATTTGTGAATTTAAGCATGGATAAGAGAAAGTAAAGTTACTCCCTAAAGTTGCTCACACAAAGTTGCTCATGGCTAACCACATCTCTATGTCTACAGTGTTCTTTATGAACAACAAGAAAGAATATATTTTTGATTATATTTGGTTATATAGTGTTCTTTATGAACAATAAGCAAAAATATTTGATTTACTACAAGCCAGAGTAAAAACATGAAGAAGGTACAAATCTCAACATTTTCCAACAAGACAATGTTTACATAGTATTTCTTCCCATCCCCATCCATTGGCACAAGCAATTCGAGACATTCATCCAATGAGAGTTGGAGCTGTGGGTCAACGGCCACATCAAGTTCACAGTACATTTCATTAGGTTCTATGGGTAGGGGTGGAGTGTACAATGGTGGAATGGGAGGTATAGCTGTAATTATAGGCAAAGGTGGTGGCGGCGGAAGCACAACAGAGTTCACCAGAACCATCTCTGTCTGCACTGGTTGTGCACTGGGCTTCGTTGTCCATCCTATAACACACTTTCGCAAGCCAGCCACAATGGCTGCTTTGATTATAGACAACGTAATGAATATTCCAATCATCACAGCCAATCCTGTCAGCCAGAATCTGAGAATGGCTCCTGCCCAACCTCCAAACAATCCTGCAACCATGCTCCGATGTTCTATCCTCGATTGCAATCATGATATTTTGCAGCCTCCTTCCTTATGTGTCCCGCTAGGTCACAGAAATATACCATTTAATGATGCCTGGGGTTCCACAAGATTATTCATTTGTATCCTTATATCTATCCTTGTCCCAGTTATCCCTTCATGTAACAATATACCTCGTTTCAGGTGGACAGTGCCTATGTCCCCTTCATCCCATGTCACATGAGGTGCATAATTACACATAAGGGTCATATACAGTAAGTGTTTATCCCATACACACCTTTCTCATGCAATTGGTCCTTATGTTTACCTTCTTCTGCCCTGCGTACCCTGTCACAACCCATTCCTTGTTTCCCCTACTGTCGACCGACCAAACATTCTGCTCTCTATGACATTCCCATAATGCCCTTACTTTCTGTTATTGTCCATTTTATCACGATTATGCACATGCCAATCAAAAGCCATGCTCCATCTGTCATGAACCTCCAGTAACATTCTTTCCACTTGCAGATTTCCTTTCTTTCTCTTTACCACTTCCTGTATCCTCTTTTGTAGTGAGATGCGTGAGTCCATGATTGGCTTACCTTCTCACTTGACAGCTACGTGGGTCATCAGTAATACCGAGAAGAGTCCATAACATTACCATCACATCTGGTCCAACGTTTCTTCAGGGCGTTTCACCGTTTGAACACCTTGATGTTCACCCAGTCGCCGGGCTGGATGCTGTGGTGTTCCTCTGCAGCTTTGTCCCGGTAGCTTGTCTGATCTACTATCAAACTCTTTCACAACCTTTGTTAGAGCAGCACAAGAGTAAATCGGTCCATATATTTTATAAACGTTTTACCAATATTATAATCTCGTGTTGGCCCAGCACTTCGAGTGGTGGCTTGGGATCCTTGAGTCCTGAGCTCAAATCCCATTGACGACTGAACCAACACCAGAGGGCCGACTCAGCCTGTCACTCCTCCAAGACTGGCTAAAATGAACATCAGTACACTGGTAATAGGGGCACCGCATCAGCGGCACAGCCATGCCCCAACCAATGAAGCAACAAAAAGGCAGCACACACCACCAACATTTGATAATCCACATTGCTTCTACTAAAATTTTCGATTTTGTGCCACTGCTGCAAATCCTTGAGCGTACCACGTTCTCAGCACCTCCTTCTACATCTATATCTCCATCCCCCTTTTGCTCGTGTGGCCACTTTTGTGAGCCAAGCGAGCAAGCACCTTTTGGACAACCATTCTACCCTCACTTGAGACCATATCTCTTGCTTCAGATGTGCTCAACATTTCACTATGGCTAAAAGTTCCACTATCAATTTACCATTCTCGAGGAGCACACTTTGCGATGTTATATATCCCCTTATTTCCAAAGATCCCCTACATTGTGTCATCCTGTACAGTGTACACATATCAGGAATCCATATATATTGTTATGCTTTCACCCTCGGCTGGATTGCATACCGCAATTAGCACACGTACCATTTTCCAAGATGTTATGTTCAGCGCACACTACATACCCTGACAGTTATGTTCAGTGTCGGACATCTTTTGATTACCACATTCTTTGCTCTTACAGTGATTCAACCAATATTGCATAATCAGGCACCATCCATCCATCCATTTGGACCACACTCTGCAAAGCGTTTGGTGCTGCCCAAGCAGTCTCCCTGGCTATTGGACACAATCCTGGACAGGTCACCAGTCTGACACAGATCAGGTACCTATGGTCTACACTCTACACTATCCAGCTATCCCCCAAGAACACCTCATTTTACTCTTTGTTCTGGGCCTCGGAACATTCACAATAGTCCACAAGCCATCACCTAACAATCTTCTCGAGGTTCCACTCAACACATGTCCTCAATATTGTTACTTGGGTCTTGCACAGTTGTAATTTGGCCTTTGGCACCTCATCGCCTCTGTCAGCAAGTACCCCCAAAAGGGTGAAGATGTTTCCCCTGCAGTCATCCCTTGATGTCATCCAAATCAGCAAATCATCCACATACTGTACCAGTAATGCCTCTGGCAACTTGAAATTGTGCTTCTGTCCAAACAACTGACAACCATCTTTCAAATAACTTTACCATAACATCAGTGCAAAAATACAACCCAAGCTTGTTAATCTTTCAATGAACAAATTATGGCACAACATGAAAACCACAACTCCACATTCCTTGCTTTCACTGATGTAAACTGGTCTATGATGTGTTCAAAGTCAGTGTCTACACTCAGCAGAGCAAGATCACAGTCTGCCTTGACCCAAGGAGGCTCTCAAATACAAAAGTATTAGTTTTAACTTGCTGAATGATCTCACAGCTGGCGATGGAAACTGCGATGTGCAGCATTATCTGAATAGCAATGGGAAGATCAGGTTAAACGCTCTCATCTTCATACTAAACAATAAATTCGAGAAGCTCTTCAGGTCTTGATATTTTCATGCTGTCCCGACTTGATAGCGACATTCTGCAATCCTAAATTTCTTCATATAGCTGCTGTCCATCAACTTAAATATTCCATTCTTGACAGAGAACGAGTCCTGCTCAGTGGCGCCCCTCCTTCAAGTGGCGCCCAGGGCATGTGCCACACCTGCTATACCTTAGGTACACCACTGACCAAGGTCGACCCTTCAGTCAGGACTATGTGGTACCATCCCTTCGCACCCTTCGTTCTCTTTTATGCGATACAAATTTCTGCCTCGTACCTGATGTAAATACTGTGTTGACAAACCCTTTATTTACGTGGTTATTGTTCCAAGCTCCTTCGCTTTGTGTCCTACAACCATTAATGTAACATGTGGCGTTGTATTCATGGATTGGGACATCAAATTGTATTGTTGTTTTGCAAATCTCACCTCGAACCCAATCTCCTCCTCACCATTCCAAAGATCAGTCGTTGCGATTTTGAATTCCATCCCAAACACATTCTGTACTTCATTTGCATAATTCATAATCCCTCATTCAAACATCATATAATGGTACACAGTGCAGGGGTTCAGTTCATCCTGCCAATCCTTTGGTCACCAATGCGTCCATGTATGCTCTCCCCTTGGGGTAAGTCTTCCAAAATCGTTACAATAGTGTTTGGATCTTGATGGGGAATACGGGGGTGTAATGGCAGGGCAATAATGTCGTTTGATTGAGAAATTTCACATCTTTTCATGTTTATCATATGGTTCACTGCAAAAGGAGCTCCCATTGGCATACATACTCAAAAACTAATCTGTTTAAAGGGTAAAATTATTTATATTGCTCTCTCTCTCTCTCATCCCCACGACATCTTTTCCATCCTCACCCACATGCAGGCCCCAGAGCAGCCAGAGACATGTCCTGCTGCAGTAGCTGCAGGTAAGATTGTTTCTCATTTCCTGCAGATTGCATCAGAGCTGGCCATTTGAACTTTGTGCTGGAGTACTCGGCAACTGGATAATTTTGTTTGAATTGACCCCTCTTGTAAATAACCTTGCCTCCAAGTACAAGCAAAGTCGTGGAATCCATCATTGCAGACATCAAGACCTTCCTTTGCTCCAATTTATGGAGGCCCTCAATCTCAGATAAGCAATATGACCTCTCTCTCTCTCTCTCTCTGTCTCTCTGTCTCTGTCTCTCTCTCTCTCTCTCTCTCTCTCTCTCTCTCTCTCTCTCTCTCTCTCTCTCTCTCTCTCTCTCTCTCTCTCTCTCTCTCTCTCTCTCTCTCTCTCTCTCTCTCTCTCTCTCTCTCTCTCTCTCTCTCTCTCTCTCTCTCTCTCTCTCTCTCTCTCTCTCTCTCTCTCTCTCTCTCTCTCTCTCTCTCTCTCTCTCTCTCTCTCTCTCTCTCTCTCTCTCTTTCTTTCTCTCTCTCCGTCTTTGTCTCTCCGTCTCTGTCTCTCTCTCTTTCTGTCTCTCTCTCTCTTTCTGTCTCTCTCTCTCTCTTTGGACCTATCTCGAGCATAGCCCTCCAAACTCTTTGCCTTTGGCATCCAAGGCTACCTCCTCTCATAGCTTCCTGACTTCCTCCGCTCTCAGAGTCAGCGTATGGCTCTCAACTTGATTCTCTCATCCCCTATCCCTGTCGAGGCGAGCATTCGATCCTCAAGGCCACAATCCTGATTCCCTGGAAAACTCTTTATCTTTTACCTGACGACTCCCCTCTCTGTCGTGGCATCCCTCATCATTCATATAGGCAGAGTGGCAGGCAGCAGCCTCAAGTTTATATATTTTTAAACACCTAAAAGCTATCGTGATCACCGACTGTCGTCAGGTATCCGAGTATTTTAACAGGATAACAAACATCATTAGGTTTTTGTGATGTGAAAGAGATATCTTCACTATTAACATTGAGAATCGTATTACCAGGAATACTGTAGCCAAAAACTCTTGCTCCCTTTCTCTGACATGTCTGACATCCTTTCTCTTTGTCCACCCCTGTCATACCCCACACCACAGTGTTACAAGCGACTACTCTTTCTTCACAACACCCTCCATACCATGACGATGAGGCCATTCCTAAATCCTGCTTTTCTACACCACAGGTCATGGGTGAACATGTGACACCCACGACCGACCTGCCCGTCGGTACCCCAAGTCCTTGTGCAGGATTCGAGGGAAATTGGCCGAGTGGATTTTCATCTTGAAGTTCAAGGCCATTCATCGGAGAATCAAACATCATCTGTTTGAGGGATTCGTTTTTCCCATGATGCAATGCGAAAACACGGTGTATTTTCAGGCAAATTGAAGACAACGTGAGATGTTTGTAATGGAGTATTGTGAAGTTCTCCAACGTTTATACCACAAACGATGTCATCAGATAAAAGCTCAGATCCACTCAGTTTTTTTAACTGGTTCGCAGGGGTTACCTGTTGGGGGGAGATGAGGGTTAGCAGCATGGGGGAGATGAGGTCAGTTAGGGTGAGATGGACATTTCAACTTTGAAGAGTGAAGGAGAAAATAAATTACACGGAAACAGTGTTGTTCATAAAATCGTCCACCAGATGGACGTTTCAACTTTGAACAGTAAAGTAAAGGAGAAAATAAATTACACGTAAACGGTGTAGTTCATAAAATCGTCCACCAGATGGACGTTAAACTTTGAACAGTAAAGGAGAAAATAAATTACATGTAAACGGTGTAGTTCATAAAATCGTCCACCAGATGGACGTTAAACTTTGAACAGTAAAGGAGAAAATAAATAACATGGAAACGGTGTAGTTCATAAAATCGTCCACCAGATGGACGTTAAACTTTGAACAGTAAAGGAGAAAATAAATTACACGTAAACGGTGTAGTTCATAAAATCGTCCACCAGATGGACATTTCAACTTTGAACAGTAAAGGAGAAAAGAAATTACACGTAAACGGTGTAGTTCATGAAATCGTGCACCAGATGGACATTTCAACTTTGAACAGTAAAGGAGAAAATAAATTACACGTAAACAGTGTAGTTCATGAAATCGTCCACCAGATGGACATTTCAACTTTGAACAGTAAAGGAGAAAATAAATTACACGTAAACGGTGTAGTTCATAAAATCGTCCACCAGATGGACATTTCAACTTTGAACAGTAAAGGAGAAAATAAATTACACGTAAACGGTGTAGTTCATAAAATCGTCCACCAGATGGACATTTCAAGTTTGAACAGTAAAGGAGAAAATAAATTACACGTAAACGGTGTAGTTCATAAAATCGTCCACCAGATGGACATTTCAACTTTGAACAGCAAAGGAGAAAATAAATTACACGTAAACGGTGTAGTTCATGAAATCGTCCACCAGATGGACATTTCAACTTTGAACAGTAAAGGAGAAAATAAATTACACGTAAACGGTGTAGTTCATAAAATCGTCCACCAGATGGACATTTCAACTTTGAACAGTAAAGGAGAAAATAAATTACACGTAAACGGTGTAGTTCATAAAATCGTCCACCAGATGGACGTTTCAACTTTGAACAGTAAAGGAGAAAAATAAATTACACGTAAACGGTGTAGTTCATAAAATCGTCCACCAGATGGACGTTTCAACTTTGAACAGAAAAGGAGAAAATAAATTACACGTAAACGGTGTAGTTCATAAAATCGTCCACCAGATGGACATTTTAACTTTGAACAGCAAAGGAGAAAATAAATTACACGTAAACGGTGTAGTTCATAAAATCGTCCACCAGATGGACATTTCAACTTTGAACAGTAAAGGAGAAAATAAATTACACGTAAACGGTGTAGTTCATAAAATCGTCCACCAGATGGACATTTCAACTTTGAACAGTAAAGGAGAAAATAAATTACACGTAAACGGTGTAGTTCATAAAATCGTCCACCAGGTGGACATTTCAACTTTGAACAGTAAAGGAGAAAATAAATTACACGTAAACGGTGTAGTTCATAAAATCGTCCACCAGATGGACATTTCAACTTTGAACAGTAAAGGAGAAAATAAATTACACGTAAACGGTGTAGTTCATAAAATCGTCCACCAGATGGACATTTCAACTTTGAACAGTAAAGGAGAAAATAAATTACACGTAAACGGTGTAGTTCATAAAATCGTCCACCAGATGGACATTTCAACTTTGAACAGTAAAGGAGAAAATAAATTACACGTAAACGGTGTAGTTCATAAAATCGTCCACCAGATGGACATTTTAACTTTGAACAGTAAAGGAGAAAATAAATTACACGTAAACGGTGTAGTTCATAAAATCGTCCACCAGGTGGACATTTCAACTTTGAACAGTAAAGGAGAAAATAAATTACACGTAAACGGTGTAGTTCATAAAATCGTCCACCAGATGGACATTTCAACTTTGAACAGTAAAGGAGAAAATAAATTACACGTAAACGGTGTAGTTCATAAAATCGTCCACCAGGTGGACGTTTCAACTTTGAACAGTAAAGGAGAAAATAAATTACACGTAAACGGTGTAGTTCATAAAATCGTCCACCAGATGGACATTTCAACTTTGAACAGTAAAGGAGAAAATAAATTACACGTAAACGGTGTAGTTCATAAAATCGTCCACCAGATGGACATTTCAACTTTGAACAGTAAAGGAGAAAATAAATTACACGTAAACGGTGTAGTTCATAAAATCGTCCACCAGATGGACATTTCAACTTTGAACAGTAAAGGAGAAAATAAATTACACGTAAACGGTGTAGTTCATAAAATCGTCCACCGGATGGACATTTTAACTTTGAACAGAAAAGGAGAAAATAAATTACACGTAAACGGTGTAGTTCATAAAATCGTCCACCAGATGGACATTTCAACTTTGAACAGTAAAGGAGAAAATAAATTACACGTAAACGGTGTAGTTCATAAAATCGTCCACCAGGTGGACGTTTCAATTTTGAACAGTAAAGGAGAAAATAAATTACACGTAAACGGTGTAGTTCATAAAATCGTCAACCAGATGGACATTTCAACTTTGAACAGTAAAGGAGAAAATAAATTACACGTAAACGGTGTAGTTCATAAAATCGTCCACCAGGTGGACGTTTCAATTTTGAACAGTAAAGGAGAAAATAAATTACACGTAAACGGTGTAGTTCATAAAATCGTCCACCAGATGGACATTTCAACTTTGAACAGTAAAGGAGAAAATAAATTACACGTAAACGGTGTAGTTCATAAAATCGTCCACCAGATGGACATTTTAACTTTGAACAGTAAAGGAGAAAATAAATTACACGTAAACGGTGTAGTTCATAAAATCGTCCACCAGATGGACATTTCAACTTTGAACAGTAAAGGAGAAAATAAATTACACGTAAACGGTGTAGTTCATAAAATCGTCCACCAGATGGACATTTCAACTTTGAACAGTAAAGGAGAAAATAAATTACACGTAAACGGTGTAGTTCATAAAATCGTCCACCAGATGGACATTTCAACTTTGAACAGTAAAGGAGAAAATAAATTACACGTAAACGGTGTAGTTCATAAAATCGTCCACCAGGTGGACGTTTCAATTTTGAACAGTAAGGAGAAAATAAATTACACGTAAACGGTGTAGTTCATAAAATCGTCCACCAGATGGACATTTCAACTTTGAACAGTAAAGGAGAAAATAAATTACACGTAAACGGTGTAGTTCATAAAATCGTCCACCAGATGGACATTTCAACTTTGAACAGTAAAGGAGAAAATAAATTACACGTAAACGGTGTAGTTCATAAAATCGTCCACCAGATGGACATTTCAACTTTGAACAGTAAAGGAGAAAATAAATTACACGTAAACGGTGTAGTTCATAAAATCGTCCACCAGATGGACATTTCAACTTTGAACAGTAAAGGAGAAAATAAATTACACGTAAACGGTGTAGTTCATAAAATCGTCCACCAGATGGACATTTCAACTTTGAACAGTAAAGGAGAAAATAAATTACACGTAAACGGTGTAGTTCATAAAATCGTCCACCAGATGGACATTTCAACTTTGAACAGTAAAGGAGAAAATAAATTACACGTAAACGGTGTAGTTCATAAAATCGTCCACCAGATGGACATTTCAACTTTGAACAGTAAAGGAGAAAATAAATTACACGTAAACGGTGTAGTTCATAAAATCGTCCACCAGATGGACATTTCAACTTTGAACAGTAAAGGAGAAAATAAATTACACGTAAACGGTGTAGTTCATAAAATCGTCCACCAGATGGACATTTCAACTTTGAACAGTAAAGGAGAAAATAAATTACACGTAAACGGTGTAGTTCATAAAATCGTCCACCAGATGGACATTTCAACTTTGAACAGTAAAGGAGAAAATAAATTACACGTAAACGGTGTAGTTCATAAAATCGTCCACCAGATGGACATTTCAACTTTGAACAGTAAAGGAGAAAATAAATTACACGTAAACGGTGTAGTTCATAAAATCGTCCACCGGATGGACATTTTAACTTTGAACTGTAAAGGAGAAAATAAATTACACGTAAACGGTGTAGTTCATAAAATCGTCCACCAGATGGACATTTCAACTTTGAACAGTAAAGGAGAAAATAAATTACACGTAAACGGTGTAGTTCATAAAATCGTCCACCAGATGGACATTTCAACTTTGAACAGTAAAGGAGAAAATAAATTACACGTAAACGGTGTAGTTCATAAAATCGTCCACCGGATGGACATTTCAACTTTGAACAGTAAAGGAGAAAATAAATTACACGTAAACGGTGTAGTTCATAAAATCGTCCACCAGATGGACATTTCAACTTTGAACAGTAAAGGAGAAAATAAATTACACGTAAACGGTGTAGTTCATAAAATCGTCCACCAGATGGACATTTCAACTTTGAACAGTAAAGGAGAAAATAAATTACACGTAAACGGTGTAGTTCATAAAATCGTCCACCAGATGGACATTTCAACTTTGAACAGTAAAGGAGAAAATAAATTACACGTAAACGGTGTAGTTCATAAAATCGTCCACCGGATGGACATTTCAACTTTGAACAGTAAAGGAGAAAATAAATTACACGTAAACGGTGTAGTTCATAAAATCGTCCACCAGATGGACATTTCAACTTTGAACAGTAAAGGAGAAAATAAATTACACGTAAACGGTGTAGTTCATAAAATCGTCCACCAGATGGACATTTCAACTTTGAACAGTAAAGGAGAAAATAAATTACACGTAAACGGTGTAGTTCATAAAATCGTCCACCAGATGGACATTTCAACTTTGAACAGTAAAGGAGAAAATAAATTACACGTAAACGGTGTAGTTCATAAAATCGTCCACCAGATGGACATTTCAACTTTGAACAGTAAAGGAGAAAATAAATTACACGTAAACGGTGTAGTTCATAAAATCGTCCACCAGATGGACATTTCAACTTTGAACAGTAAAGGAGAAAATAAATTACACGTAAACGGTGTAGTTCATAAAATCGTCCACCAGATGGACATTTCAACTTTGAACAGTAAAGGAGAAAATAAATTACACGTAAACGGTGTAGTTCATAAAATCGTCCACCAGATGGACATTTCAACTTTGAACAGTAAAGGAGAAAATAAATTACACGTAAACGGTGTAGTTCATAAAATCGTCCACCAGATGGACATTTCAACTTTGAACAGTAAAGGAGAAAATAAATTACACGTAAACGGTGTAGTTCATAAAATCGTCCACCAGATGGACATTTCAACTTTGAACAGTAAAGGAGAAAATAAATTACACGTAAACGGTGTAGTTCATAAAATCGTCCACCAGATGGACATTTCAACTTTGAACAGTAAAGGAGAAAATAAATTACACGTAAACGGTGTAGTTCATAAAATCGTCCACCGGATGGTACATTTCAACTTTGAACAGTAAAGGAGAAAATAAATTACACGTAAACGGTGTAGTTCATAAAATCGTCCACCAGATGGACATTTCAACTTTGAACAGTAAAGGAGAAAATAAATTACACGTAAACGGTGTAGTTCATAAAATCGTCCACCGGATGGTACATTTCAACTTTGAACTGTAAAGGAGAAAATAAATTACACGTAAACGGTGTAGTTCATAAAATCGTCCACCAGATGGACATTTCAACTTTGAACAGTAAAGGAGAAAATAAATTACACGTAAACGGTGTAGTTCATAAAATCGTCCACCAGATGGACATTTCAACTTTGAACAGTAAAGGAGAAAATAAATTACACGTAAACGGTGTAGGTCATAAAATCGTCCACCGGATGGACATTTCAACTTTGAACAGTAAAGGAGAAAATAAATTACACGTAAACGGTGTAGTTCATAAAATCGTCCACCAGATGGACATTTCAACTTTGAACAGTAAAGGAGAAAATAAATTACACGTAAACGGTGTAGTTCATAAAATCGTCCACCAGATGGACATTTCAACTTTGAACAGTAAAGGAGAAAATAAATTACACGTAAACGGTGTAGTTCATAAAATCGTCCACCAGATGGACATTTCAACTTTGAACAGTAAAGGAGAAAATAAATTACACGTAAACGGTGTAGTTCATAAAATCGTCCACCAGATGGACATTTCAACTTTGAACAGTAAAGGAGAAAATAAATTACACGTAAACGGTGTAGTTCATAAAATCGTCCACCAGATGGACATTTCAAGTTTGAACAGTAAAGGAGAAAATAAATTACACGTAAACGGTGTAGTTCATAAAATCGTCCACCAGATGGACATTTCAAGTTTGAACAGTAAAGGAGAAAATAAATTACACGTAAACGGTGTAGGTCATAAAATCGTCCACCGGATGGACATTTCAACTTTGAACAGCAAAGGAGAAAATAAATTACACGTAAACGGTGTAGTTCATAAAATCGTCCACCGGATGGACATTTCAACTTTGAACAGTAAAGGAGAAAATAAATTACACGTAAACGGTGTAGTTCATAAAATCGTCCACCAGATGGACATTTCAACTTTGAACAGTAAAGGAGAAAATAAATTACACGTAAACGGTGTAGTTCATAAAATCGTCCACCAGATGGACATTTCAACTTTGAACAGTAAAGGAGAAAATAAATTACACGTAAACGGTGTAGTTCATAAAATCGTCCACCAGATGGACATTTCAACTTTGAACAGTAAAGGAGAAAATAAATTACACGTAAACGGTGTAGTTCATAAAATCGTCCACCAGATGGACATTTCAACTTTGAACAGTAAAGGAGAAAATAAATTACACGTAAACGGTGTAGTTCATAAAATCGTCCACCAGATGGACATTTCAACTTTGAACAGTAAAGGAGAAAATAAATTACACGTAAACGGTGTAGTTCATAAAATCGTCCACCAGATGGACATTTCAACTTTGAACAGTAAAGGAGAAAATAAATTACACGTAAACGGTGTAGTTCATAAAATCGTCCACCAGATGGACATTTCAACTTTGAACAGTAAAGGAGAAAATAAATTACACGTAAACGGTGTAGTTCATAAAATCGTCCACCGGATGGACATTTCAACTTTGAACAGTAAAGGAGAAAATAAATTACACGTAAACGGTGTAGTTCATAAAATCGTCCACCGGATGGACATTTTAACTTTGAACAGAAAAGGAGAAAATAAATTACACGTAAACGGTGTAGTTCATAAAATCGTCCACCAGATGGACATTTCAACTTTGAACAGTAAAGGAGAAAATAAATTACACGTAAACGGTGTAGTTCATAAAATCGTCCACCAGATGGACATTTCAACTTTGAACAGTAAAGGAGAAAATAAATTACACGTAAACGGTGTAGTTCATAAAATCGTCCACCAGATGGACATTTCAACTTTGAACAGTAAAGGAGAAAATAAATTACACGTAAACGGTGTAGTTCATAAAATCGTCCACCAGATGGACATTTCAACTTTGAACAGTAAAGGAGAAAATAAATTACACGTAAACGGTGTAGTTCATAAAATCGTCCACCAGATGGACATTTCAACTTTGAACAGTAAAGGAGAAAATAAATTACACGTAAACGGTGTAGTTCATAAAATCGTCCACCAGATGGACATTTCAACTTTGAACAGTAAAGGAGAAAATAAATTACATGTAAACGGTGTAGTTCATAAAATCGTCCACCAGATGGACATTTCAACTTTGAACAGTAAAGGAGAAAATAAATTACACGTAAACGGTGTAGTTCATAAAATCGTCCACCAGATGGACATTTCAACTTTGAACAGTAAAGGAGAAAATAAATTACACGTAAACGGTGTAGTTCATAAAATCGTCCACCAGATGGACATTTCAACTTTGAACAGTAAAGGAGAAAATAAATTACACGTAAACGGTGTAGTTCATAAAATCGTCCACCAGATGGACATTTCAACTTTGAACAGTAAAGGAGAAAATAAATTACACGTAAACGGTGTAGTTCATAAAATCGTCCACCGGATGGTACATTTCAACTTTGAACTGTAAAGGAGAAAATAAATTACACGTAAACGGTGTAGTTCATAAAATCGTCCACCAGATGGACATTTCAACTTTGAACAGTAAAGGAGAAAATAAATTACACGTAAACGGTGTAGTTCATAAAATCGTCCACCAGATGGACATTTTAACTTTGAACAGTAAAGGAGAAAATAAATTACACGTAAACGGTGTAGTTCATAAAATCGTCCACCAGATGGACATTTCAACTTTGAACAGTAAAGGAGAAAATAAATTACACGTAAACGGTGTAGTTCATAAAATCGTCCACCAGATGGTACATTTCAACTTTGAACTGTAAAGGAGAAAATAAATTACACGTAAACGGTGTAGTTCATAAAATCGTCCACCAGATGGACATTTCAACTTTGAACAGTAAAGGAGAAAATAAATTACACGTAAACGGTGTAGTTCATAAAATCGTCCACCGGATGGACATTTCAACTTTGAACTGTAAAGGAGAAAATAAATTACACGTAAACGGTGTAGTTCATAAAATCGTCCACCAGATGGACATTTCAACTTTGAACAGAAAAGGAGAAAATAAATTACACGTAAACGGTGTAGTTCATAAAATCGTCCACCAGATGGACATTTCAACTTTGAACAGTAAAGGAGAAAATAAATTACACGTAAACGGTGTAGTTCATAAAATCGTCCACCAGATGGACATTTCAACTTTGAACAGTAAAGGAGAAAATAAATTACACGTAAACGGTGTAGTTCATAAAATCGTCCACCAGATGGACATTTCAACTTTGAACAGTAAAGGAGAAAATAAATTACACGTAAACGGTGTAGTTCATAAAATCGTCCACCAGATGGACATTTCAACTTTGAACAGTAAAGGAGAAAATAAATTACACGTAAACGGTGTAGTTCATAAAATCGTCCACCAGATGGACATTTCAACTTTGAACAGTAAAGGAGAAAATAAATTACACGTAAACGGTGTAGTTCATAAAATCGTCCACCAGATGGACATTTTAACTTTGAACAGTAAAGGAGAAAATAAATTACACGTAAACGGTGTAGTTCATAAAATCGTCCACCAGATGGACATTTCAACTTTGAACAGAAAAGGAGAAAATAAATTACACGTAAACGGTGTAGTTCATAAAATCGTCCACCGGATGGACATTTCAACTTTGAGCAGTAAAGGAGAAAACAAATCACACGTAAACGGAGTAGTTCCTGAAATCGTCCACCGGAGGGCACGTTTCAACTTTGAACAGTAAAGGAGAAAATAAATTACACGTAAACGGTGTAGTTCATAAAATCGTCCACCAGATGGACATTTCAACTTTGAACAGTAAAGGAGAAAATAAATTACACGTAAACGGTGTAGTTCATAAAATCGTCCACCAGATGGACATTTCAACTTTGAACAGTAAAGGAGAAAATAAATTACACGTAAACGGTGTAGTTCATAAAATCGTCCACCAGATGGACATTTCAACTTTGAACAGTAAAGGAGAAAATAAATTACACGTAAACGGTGTAGTTCATAAAATCGTCCACCGGATGGACATTTCAACTTTGAACAGTAAAGGAGAAAATAAATTACACGTAAACGGTGTAGTTCATAAAATCGTCCACCAGATGGACATTTCAACTTTGAACAGTAAAGGAGAAAATAAATTACACGTAAACGGTGTAGTTCATAAAATCGTCCACCAGATGGACATTTCAACTTTGAACAGTAAAGGAGAAAATAAATTACACGTAAACGGTGTAGTTCATAAAATCGTCCACCAGATGGACATTTCAACTTTGAACAGTAAAGGAGAAAATAAATTACACGTAAACGGTGTAGTTCATAAAATCGTCCACCAGATGGACATTTCAACTTTGAACAGTAAAGGAGAAAATAAATTACACGTAAACGGTGTAGTTCATAAAATCGTCCACCAGATGGTACATTTCAACTTTGAACTGTAAAGGAGAAAATAAATTACACGTAAACGGTGTAGTTCATAAAATCGTCCACCAGATGGACATTTCAACTTTGAACAGTAAAGGAGAAAATAAATTACACGTAAACGGTGTAGTTCATAAAATCGTCCACCAGATGGACATTTCAACTTTGAACAGTAAAGGAGAAAATAAATTACACGTAAACGGTGTAGTTCATAAAATCGTCCACCAGATGGACATTTCAACTTTGAACAGTAAAGGAGAAAATAAATTACACGTAAACGGTGTAGTTCATAAAATCGTGCACCAGATGGACATTTCAACTTTGAACAGTAAAGGAGAAAATAAATTACACGTAAACGGTGTAGTTCATAAAATCGTCCACCAGATGGACATTTCAACTTTGAACAGTAAAGGAGAAAATAAATTACACGTAAACGGTGTAGTTCATAAAATCGTCCACCAGATGGACATTTCAACTTTGAACAGTAAAGGAGAAAATAAATTACACGTAAACGGTGTAGTTCATAAAATCGTCCACCAGATGGACATTTCAACTTTGAACAGAAAAGGAGAAAATAAATTACACGTAAACGGTGTAGTTCATAAAATCGTCCACCAGATGGACATTTCAACTTTGAACTGTAAAGGAGAAAATAAATTACACGTAAACGGTGTAGTTCATAAAATCGTCCACCAGATGGACATTTTAACTTTGAACAGTAAAGGAGAAAATAAATTACACGTAAACGGTGTAGTTCATAAAATCGTCCACCAGATGGACATTTCAACTTTGAACAGTAAAGGAGAAAATAAATTACACGTAAACGGTGTAGTTCATAAAATCGTCCACCGGATGGTACATTTCAACTTTGAACTGTAAAGGAGAAAATAAATTACACGTAAACGGTGTAGTTCATAAAATCGTCCACCAGATGGACATTTCAACTTTGAACAGTAAAGGAGAAAATAAATTACACGTAAACGGTGTAGTTCATAAAATCGTCCACCGGATGGTACATTTCAACTTTGAACTGTAAAGGAGAAAATAAATTACACGTAAACGGTGTAGTTCATAAAATCGTCCACCGGATGGACATTTCAACTTTGAACAGAAAAGGAGAAAATAAATTACACGTAAACGGTGTAGTTCATAAAATCGTCCACCAGATGGACATTTCAACTTTGAACAGTAAAGGAGAAAATAAATTACACGTAAACGGTGTAGTTCATAAAATCGTCCACCAGATGGACATTTCAACTTTGAACAGTAAAGGAGAAAATAAATTACACGTAAACGGTGTCGTTCATAAAATCGTCCACCAGATGGACATTTCAACTTTGAACAGTAAAGGAGAAAATAAATTACACGTAAACGGTGTAGTTCCTGAAATCGTCCACCGGAGGTCACGTTTCAACTTTGAACAGTAAAGGAGAAAATAAATTACACGTAAACGGTGTAGTTCATAAAATCGTCCACCAGATGGACATTTCAACTTTGAACAGAAAAGGAGAAAATAAATTACACGTAAACGGTGTAGTTCATAAAATCGTCCACCAGATGGACATTTCAACTTTGAACTGTAAAGGAGAAAATAAATTACACGTAAACGGTGTAGTTCATAAAATCGTCCACCAGATGGACATTTTAACTTTGAACAGTAAAGGAGAAAATAAATTACACGTAAACGGTGTAGTTCATAAAATCGTCCACCAGATGGACATTTCAACTTTGAACAGTAAAGGAGAAAATAAATTACACGTAAACGGTGTAGTTCATAAAATCGTCCACCAGATGGACATTTCAACTTTGAACAGTAAAGGAGAAAATAAATTACACGTAAACGGTGTAGTTCATAAAATCGTCCACCGGATGGTACATTTCAACTTTGAACTGTAAAGGAGAAAATAAATTACACGTAAACGGTGTAGTTCATAAAATCGTCCACCAGATGGACATTTCAACTTTGAACAGTAAAGGAGAAAATAAATTACACGTAAACGGTGTAGGTCATAAAATCGTCCACCAGATGGTACATTTCAACTTTGAACTGTAAAGGAGAAAATAAATTACACGTAAACGGTGTAGTTCATAAAATCGTCCACCAGATGGACATTTCAACTTTGAACAGTAAAGGAGAAAATAAATTACACGTAAACGGTGTAGTTCATAAAATCGTCCACCAGATGGACATTTTAACTTTGAACAGTAAAGGAGAAAATAAATTACACGTAAACGGTGTAGTTCATAAAATCGTCCACCAGATGGACATTTCAACTTTGAACTGTAAAGGAGAAAATAAATTACACGTAAACGGTGTAGTTCATAAAATCGTCCACCAGATGGACATTTCAACTTTGAACAGTAAAGGAGAAAATAAATTACACGTAAACGGTGTAGTTCATAAAATCGTCCACCAGATGGACATTTCAACTTTGAACAGTAAAGGAGAAAATAAATTACACGTAAACGGTGTAGTTCATAAAATCGTCCACCAGATGGACATTTCAACTTTGAACAGTAAAGGAGAAAATAAATTACACGTAAACGGTGTAGTTCATAAAATCGTCCACCAGATGGACATTTCAACTTTGAACAGTAAAGGAGAAAATAAATTACACGTAAACGGTGTAGTTCATAAAATCGTCCACCAGATGGACATTTCAACTTTGAACAGTAAAGGAGAAAATAAATTACACGTAAACGGTGTAGTTCATAAAATCGTCCACCAGATGGACATTTCAACTTTGAACAGTAAAGGAGAAAATAAATTACACGTAAACGGTGTAGTTCATAAAATCGTGCACCAGATGGTACATTTCAACTTTGAACAGTAAAGGAGAAAATAAATTACACGTAAACGGTGTAGTTCATAAAATCGTCCACCAGATGGACATTTCAACTTTGAACAGTAAAGGAGAAAATAAATTACACGTAAACGGTGTAGTTCATAAAATCGTCCACCGGATGGTACATTTCAACTTTGAACTGTAAAGGAGAAAATAAATTACACGTAAACGGTGTAGTTCATAAAATCGTCCACCAGATGGACATTTCAAGTTTGAACAGTAAAGGAGAAAATAAATTACACGTAAACGGTGTAGTTCATAAAATCGTCCACCAGATGGACATTTCAACTTTGAACAGTAAAGGAGAAAATAAATTACACGTAAACGGTGTAGTTCATAAAATCGTCCACCAGATGGACATTTCAACTTTGAACAGTAAAGGAGAAAATAAATTACACGTAAACGGTGTCGTTCATAAAATCGTCCACCAGATGGACATTTCAACTTTGAACAGTAAAGGAGAAAATAAATTACACGTAAACGGTGTAGTTCATAAAATCTTCCATCAGATGGACATTTCAACTTTGAACAGAAAAGGAGAAAATAAATTACACGTAAACGGTGTAGTTCATAAAATCGTCCACCAGATGGACATTTCAACTTTGAACTGTAAAGGAGAAAATAAATTACACGTAAACGGTGTAGTTCATAAAATCGTCCACCAGATGGACATTTTAACTTTGAACAGTAAAGGAGAAAATAAATTACACGTAAACGGTGTAGTTCATAAAATCGTCCACCGGATGGTACATTTCAACTTTGAACTGTAAAGGAGAAAATAAATTACACGTAAACGGTGTAGTTCATAAAATCGTCCACCAGATGGACTTTTCAATTTTGAACAGTAAAGGAGAAAATAAATTACACGTAAACGGTGTAGGTCATAAAATCGTCCACCGGATGGACATTTTAACTTTGAACAGTAAAGGAGAAAATAAATTACACGTAAACGGTGTAGTTCATAAAATCGTCCACCAGATGGACATTTTAACTTTGAACAGTAAAGGAGAAAATAAATTACACGTAAACGGTGTAGGTCATAAAATCGTCCACCGGATGGACATTTTAACTTTGAACAGTAAAGGAGAAAATAAATTACACGTAAACGGTGTAGTTCATAAAATCGTCCACCAGATGGACATTTCAACTTTGAACAGTAAAGGAGAAAATAAATTACACGTAAATGGTGTAGTTCATAAAATCGTCCACTGGATGGTACATTTCAACTTTGAACTGTAAAGGAGAAAATAAATTACATGTAAACGGTGTAGTTCATAAAATCGTCCACCAGATGGACATTTTAACTTTGAACAGTAAAGGAGAAAATAAATTACACGTAAACGGTGTAGTTCATAAAATCGTCCACCAGATGGACATTTCAACTTTGAACAGTAAAGGAGAAAATAAATTACACGTAAACGGTGTAGTTCATAAAATCGTCCACCGGATGGTACATTTCAACTTTGAACTGTAAAGGAGAAAATAAATTACACGTAAACGGTGTAGTTCATAAAATCGTCCACCAGATGGACTTTTCAATTTTGAACAGTAAAGGAGAAAATAAATTACACGTAAACGGTGTAGGTCATAAAATCGTCCACCGGATGGTACATTTCAACTTTGAACTGTAAAGGAGAAAATAAATTACACGTAAACGGTGTAGTTCATAAAATCGTCCACCAGATGGACATTTCAACTTTGAACAGTAAAGGAGAAAATAAATTACACGTAAAAGGTGTAGTTCATAAAATCGTCCACCAGATGGTACCCTTGTACAGTGAATGGCCCCTCCTGTGTCCATTTCTCGAGATACGAATACAAAAAACACTAAGCACGTGTGCAATGACACCCTCTTCCATGTGTTGAAATTTCAGAAGGTTGAGGCATTAAATAAAAGAGTTATGACTGGAAAACTGTTGATAATCTACACCATACACAACAGCTGATTTTGACCATTTACAGGAGCCTGTTAGAAGACCTGAGGAAGGTTGTGGGAAGCTGAAATTTTGCATGCAAGTCCTAATGGAGGGGAAGTTCAAAATGTGTGAAGGCCGAAACGATTGGTCTTTTAGTTTTGAAATGAGCTCCTGGCATGGATGTGCAAAAATGATTGTATTCAGACCCCTAAAATGGACACATTTCCCCTCATATCTTGACCAATGTAGTAGCTGCAAGAATGAGTGAACACTTTCTCGATTCAGAAGGAGATCCTCTATCATGTGTTAAAATTTCATGGAGCTGCCACTTAAAATAAAGAAATTATGCGGGAAAAACAATCATTTTACATGACCTGTCACACGAGTGATTTTTCCACTTACAGGAGTCTGTTAAATTGGGTTAGGAATGGTATAGAAAGCTGAAATTTTGCATGCCAGTTCTAACATACATGTAGTACATCGTGTGCAAAGCACAAGCCTTGAAGTGATGAAGTTTCAAAATGGGCTTCTGGCATGGATGTGCAAAAATGATGGTATCCAGACCCTTAAAATGGACACATTTTCCCTCATATCTTGACCAATATAGTTGCTACAAGAATGAGTGAACACTTTCTAGATTCAGAAGGAGGTCCTCTATCATGTGTTAAAATTTCATGGAGCTGTTTCTTAAAATAAAAGATATTATGCGGGAAAAACAATCATTTTACCCAGCCTGTAATGTTACGAATCTGGAAACCATTTGCATTCACACATAGCAGTTGACCCAAAGTTTAGTTATTTCGTTAAGTATATGTGGATAGAATCTCTCGCCTATGTGTAATGGGTTAATTTCATGTGTGTGCTGCGGGTTTCTTTTACAGTCAGGTTTTTTAACATCTTTAAATGCGAGGGTTGGATTTGCCTCCCATCGGAATGAGGGGAGACGGTATGGGGATGGGCCAGGCATTTGCCTGGGGGGTGGCCATACGCAGGCCTCTTGAGATGTGCTGCTCCGGTACATGCTCCCATTCCTGACAAACTACCCTCACCTTAAATATCCAGTTTTTCCTTCCTGAGAACTTGCTCCTGTATCCTTCTTGCCCCCCCCCGGGCATCCTCCCTCACCCCCTCATCCCTTTTTTGCCCATCTCCATATATTTAGATATCTCCATTTATTTATCTCCCACCCCTTTGCCCCACTGTTGGCATCCCCTTCTCTTTCTGCTGTGCCTTTTGTCATGTTATATCCTGATCCATTCTGTATTCTCGCTCTTCCACGAGCCTTGACTTTGTATACCAAAAGTAAAAAAGACCGGACATTCAGAAAACGTGGAAATCATTCAGTCCAACAATAAGTACCTGTTCACACTCCATTCCGACCATGCTGCCAACTACATCTGACTTGAGGGATGGAGGAGTAAGAGGGGGAAGGAGGGATAAACCAGAAACTAAGGACAAAGGTATAGCATCCTTTATTTAAAAAAAAAACCCACAAGGTTCACATGAAACACGAAAGAAGAAATCAGTAAAGGAAAGGTCATGAAGAATTACAAATAGTTTTAGAGCATCGAAGAGGGCAATCAGTTTAAAATCAATCAGCATTTAAAATGTTGATAAAACTGAATATAAAGGCAGGAAATCCCGAGTGCACGGACACTCGACCCCTCTCATCGAAGACTTCAAGGGTCTTCGCTTGTGGTCTTGCCGGATGCAAGATCTTGAATGGACTCATCGGTCTTGGAGAAGAACTCATGCTGCATTGCGTTTCTTGCAGTGACACGGATTTTGGGGTCGAAGGTCAGAAATTTCTGAAAAATAAGGGTGACCATAATTATATAACATCATCATCCGACATAATCGATAGAGACAGATATATATATATATATATATATATATATATATATATATATATATATATATATATATATATATATATATATATATATATATGGTGGGGGAGGTTGGGGTTTAAAAGAAAGGCCTAATCAGAGCCAAAAGCACCAAATTGAATTGTTTTGTAATCAGTACATGGCCCAGGGCTGGCAGGATAGACCACAGATGTGCAATCTCTCCTCTGAGCTGTCCAGCTTGGGTTCGAATCCAGACATAGGCTATAAACTATCATCCTGGTGTTTCACAGGTTGAACGAGGCATCGTCGTGTGTGCCGTTCCTCAGATGGACATTAAGCAGGAGGACCCATAGACCCAGACTGGTAGTTCGTGGCCATTAATGTCTTTGGTGAGTCGGCGAGTTATCTTCGACACAATCAACAAATTACAAATTCCTGCCAAAGTCACCTTCAGTCGAACGTCAGGCCTCGCCATCCGACTTATTAAAGACTTGGGACAAAAACGTTTGACCTGCTGACCCCACAACAATGTGGGAACAATTGGGTCCGTTAAAGACTGGTATGCTCATATTAATACGGTGCAGTCACTACTTGCCCGGCGTTATCTTCAGCATGTAACAGGTAGTGTCATGATTACATCATCAGGTCATTCCGTCACCCATGGTGTCACTTCGGACAACTCCAACCCTGGAGGAAGAAAAATGTCGGCACCACATCAAACAAACTCCATCACTGGGCATCCTTCATCCAAAGGGAATGTTTGGTACAAATCCTAAACTCTCAAGGAAATCAAACGACATCCAGACTGAACACATCGATTCGAAAGCATTGATTTTGAGGTCCAGCAGAGTCACCAGTGAGAAAGACCTTCAGATCTTCCTTCCCGACCGCTTGGCTTTCTTGGTTGTACTGCTCGAGCAGGTTCGGAGGGACTCTCGAGCTTCTCGAGTTGCCCCAAACACCAATCATACTTTTCCAACAGCAACGATGAACCACTGGTGGCCGTGAAACGGTCGGGACTAGTTTACCATCACGAGTGCGTCAAGACAAGGGAACACTCACCAAGAGCAGATCCTTGGCGATCGGTTCGATCCCGGGCACCTGGACCCCGGTGGGTGGTTTCTCTCGTTCAGCAAAGGACGAGCGAGGCAAAACGAAGTCGCTGGACCAGCTATCCTCATCCGGTAACCCCAGCACGCTGCACGGTAGCAAGATGGTGGGAAAGCAATTGCAGTTTAATTTCATCGCTGGCTTTACCTGCACGCCAGGTGTATTCCTGAACTTGCTTTGCACTCTGCAGACAAGATACAATCAAACGTGGTATTCAAAATCCTCTTTTGTACCTGAAACAGGTGAGTTTACACGAATAACTTACTCAAATATCTTGGTCAGATGATGCATACCAGAGCATCCAACGAAGAGAGGCCTGCAAAGGGAGCAAAGGGCATGGACGACTCAAATATTGTTGTGGAAATGATTCCTCGGGGTTAACAAGTCGATAATAACGAGAGAAAAAAAAACGACATTTGAAAAGAAAAATGTTAAAACACAAAAGGGATGAAATCTCAAAAAAAAAAAAAAAACAACCAAACAAGGTTGGAGAGAAGAGAAGAGGCAGTTTGGAAATGAAAGGAAGTATGAGGAGGAGAAGGGAAGACGAGGTGGCAGTTTTGAAGGTAAAGCAAGTATGAGGAGTAAAAGGTAAAAAGTTACACTAGTTTGGGGGGGAGAGAGGTTCGGAACAGTGAGAGAAACAAAGCCCAAAAGTAACAGGAGTGAAGTTTGTAATAGAAAGGTACAAATGAAGAGGATAAATCAAGTGACCTGCGACGGTAAAGCTCTGCAAAGATGCACCCGATGCTCCAGAGATCGACAGGTGTCGCGTAGCTGGAAACGAGCAGCACTTCAGGGGCACGGTACCATAAGGTCACAACCTGTGTGAGAGAGAGAGAGAGAGGGAGAGAGAGAGGGAGAGAGAGAGGGAGAGAGAGAGAGAGAGAGAGAGAGAGAGAGAAAGAGAGAGAGAGAGAGAGAGAGAGAGAGAGAGAGAGAGAGAGAGAGAGAGAGAGAGAGAGAGAGAGAGAGAGAGAGAGAGAGAGAGAGAGAGAGAGAGAGAGAGAGAGAGAGAGAGAGAGAGAGAGAGAGAGAGAGAGAGAGAGAGAGAGAGAGAGAGAGAGAGAGAGAGAGAGAGAGAGAGAGAGAGAGAGAGAGAGAGAGAGAGAGAGAGAGAGAGAGAGAGAGAGAGAGAGAGAGAGAGAGAGAGAGAGAGAGAGAGAGAGAGAGAGAGAGAGAGAGAGAGAGAGAGAGAGAGAGAGAGAGAGAGAGAGAGAGAGAGAGAGAGAGAGAGAGAGAGAGAGAGAGAGAGACAGAGAGAGAGAGAGACAGAGAGAGAGGGAGAGTTCGTCTGTTTTGGCACAGGACGGAGAAACTCACAGCCTGAGGTTTCACAAAGTAGAACCAACACCATGGTAAGAGGTCAGAAAAAAACGTTTTTTAAAAGTGGAAAAACATGTTGGGATGGAATCCCCCAAAAATTAACCAAACAAGGGAGGAAGGAATGACAGGCAACGAATGACAAGGTAGGAATGACACCACAATACAACACCAGAATCCTTCTACAGAGTGATCACGAATGACATCTTTTGACAAGCTTGTCGAAGGTGGCAATCCTGACTATAATTCACAGGTCGGTCAGGTCAGGTATGGGAGCATGCGCCGGAGCAGCACGTCGCTGCGTCCACTTTCCCTCGGTACTCCAGCAGCCTCCGTCTGGCCATCCCCCAGGCAGATGCCAAGCCCATCCCCATCTCCCTGAGATGCCGGTCAACCTGCTGCAACCACGAGGCACGTGGTCGGCCCACTGGCCTCCTCCACTCATGAGACTCCCTCACTGAGAGAATCTGGTGAGCAGGATCAGCGTCAGGAAAACGAGCCACATGACCATACAGCCGTAGCTGATGCTCACGGACTATGCAGGTAACAAATCTCATTTGAGTCTCTTTCGGCAACCGCTCGTTGGACACAAAATCCGACCAGCGATAGCCAAGGATTCTCCGAAGAGACCTGGTACCAAAGGAATTAAGTCTCCGTCTCAGATCCTTGGTCAGAGTCCAAGTCTCGCATCCGTAGAGCAAGACTGGAAGCACCAAGGACCTGAAGACTCAGACTTTCGTCCTCCCGCACAGGTACCGGCAGCGCCACACCCCATGATCCAGTGAATCCATGACTCCCCAGGCCCGACCCAGACGTCTATTGACCTCTGACTCACAGCCAGCAGAGACATGAATATCACTGCCAAGGTAAGTGAATCGCCCTGTGACCTCAACATCCTCACCACAAAAAGGCACAGACAGGGCAGCAGCATCCAAGATGTCACCGAAAGCCTGGATCTTAGTTTTGACCCAAGAAACCCGTAATCCCAGCGGCTCCGACTCCTCATTCAGCACCTCGAGGGCCCCCAAAAGGATATCTAAAGTCTCCGCAAAGATGACTGCATCATCTGCGAAATCAAGGTCCGAGATCTTGACATTCCCAAACGATGCACCGCAGCTTGATCTCTCCGACATCCTCCCTAAAATCCAGTCCATACAAGTGCTGAAAAGTGTGGGGGCAAGTACACATCCATGACGAACTCCAGTAACAACTGGAAATAAGTCAGAGATGGTACCACCACACTTCACAGCACTCTCAGTACCAGAGTAGAGTTCAGACATCAGATCGATCAGTTTTGGTGGCACCCCACGAAGACCAAGAATCCTCCAGAGGACATCCCGATTCACTGAATCGAACGCTTTACAGAGATCAACATAGGCTGTAAGCAGCCCCTGCCGAAACTCTCGTCTGCGTTCGGTGAGGACACGAAGAGCAAAGATACGGTCAATCGTTGACCTCTTTGGTGTAAAGCCTGACTGCTCTGGGCTCTGTTGCTCAAGCACATGGTGACGAACCCGGTCAAGAATTATCCGAGCAAAGACCTTCCTCGGCACTGAGAGCAGCATCACCCCTTCCTTGGTAGTTGTTGCAATCCTGGCAATCACCCTTCCCTTAACAGAGAGGGACAACAAGGCCCCTCTTCCAGTCAGTTGAGATGATACATACCTGTGTTCCAGGCAGAGCACAAAACTGCATGCAACGACACGAGTGCAGCATTTTCACCAGCCTTGAGAAGTTCAGCATGGATACCACAGATCCCTGGAGCTTTACTCCGTTTCAACCGGTTCACCGCAGCCTGTGTTTCCACAAACGAAGGTGGACCACAGTTAATTGGAGCGCGATGCGCTGCTCCGGCGCATGACTGCATACCTGACCTGGAAGGTCAACAATGGGGATAGCAACACCCCTGACATCCAACTCAACAGCTGGTATATCAGCCTGGTACAGCCACTCAAAGTAACCGGCCCAGCGGGTCTTCACTTCGGACTCCTCTGTTAAGAGCCTACCACCCTCCGCTCTAACTGCAGTACACCGAGGGATGGGCTTGGGTTAACGCAATGCGTGAATTCCCCTGTAAGCAGGACGAGAATCCCTTGATCACAGGTGATGCTCTACCCTCTCACAGATTCCTCGCACATAGACCTCCTTGTCCACCCTTTGTGCACGTACAGTTTTACACCTCAACTCCCTGAACAGCTCAGCTCTACCATTCAGCCTGGCCCTGCGACTCTGGTCAATGGTGTCCAGTGTCCCTTCACAGACAAAATTTTTCTTCACCCTCCGGTGAGTTCCAAGACATCCACAACATCAAGGACGGTGGTGTTGAAGGCACTCCACAACTCTTCAGGGTTCCCCAAAGCACCCAGACTCCCCAAATCCCCACTCAGCCTGTTTGCAAACTCCCCATTTTAAATTTTATGAATATGAATTATGAATTCAATTTTTTTAATGAATATAATTTTATGCAAATTTGATGAGGCAGTAATTTTTTTTCCATCCCATCCAGACATATGGAGTACCACAGTACTCCATGATAACGAAGAAGCTGATTTTTAATTAGTCTCGTTAACGGATCACAAATTCATAAACACAGAGGAGGTTTTGTCAACAGCTCAATGGAGGACTGCTCTCAACTCTAGGATGGGGCTCCAGCACCACATCTGTCTCTGCTACATTTTGTGGAATCAAAATCTCTGAAAATTCTGTTGGAATCTTTCATGATGAGGCCGAAGCTCAAGGTGTGTTTCTGTCACATTGCAAGCAGGTCGGTGGTCTCTGTTTATTACCTCCTCTCCTCCGGTCTGGCTCCCTCAATCCTCAGACCCTCCCCAGCTCCTCCAGTAACCACATCCTAGTTAAATTTACATCAACCTGGCTGACCCCACACCTCCTCTCATGTCCTCTTTCCTCCAGTTTTAGGAACTGCCTTCAATCGCACTCCCCCCTCCAGGGCTTCAATCAGGTGGTGCAAGACCATCTCAACCCTAACCCCATCTCGACCGACAATCTTTACTACCCCCATTAACTTTATGTCTCTATGTACCCCATTAACCCTCTTCTTGCATGCTACTGTTTCCTCGTTCCATCGCTTGTTGCGTGCACCTGACGCCCACCGTCAAGTCTTATAAATACTATCTCCCATGAACAGGAGTGCAATGAGCAAGACCGAAATAAAATAATCCCTCCACCCCATCCTCTTGTCTAATTCCCTTAACCTTGTCTGACTCCTCCGTACATTTAATGCCACGTGACACTTCCGGATTCATCCCGCCAAAGCCTCTTGTTCCCTCGTCTCCCTTTGCCATTCAAACTCTTCTCCTAGTTTCGCAGAATCCTATTAATCAATCCCAAATCAAATTTGGCGGGAAGTTATAGGTCGTGCCCTTTGAACCCAGTGCCTCCTGGATATTTTACCTTTCTACACGGAGCATACGTCTCACTCTTTGCTCCTTATTAATGTGATTCTCAGTCCAGTCTGACAACCTACCACACTTGTCGATGAGTGAACCCTCCACCATGACGCAACGGTGTGTTGTACAACTCGATGGAACCCTTGATTAAACTGGAGAGTTCATAGAACACCTGAACCCACACAGTGTTGAAGGACATCACGCGGGAAGGCTTTTCAATTCTTGATTTGCGTTTCCGAGCACAATCGATATTTTCCATGAGCCGTCAGTTTGTCTGAATCTCAATATTCCCCGATGCTGAAAGTGGCAAATTTGATTGGTCAAGTTGGCGTAAGATGACGTCATAATTTGTCCAAGTGCTGCGAAACTGGAGGTTTTTGAAAGAGCCAAGAAGCTGATTTTTGTTCTTCGTTGTTCAAAGTATCGATCTATAATTCCAGCAATGTGTGTGTGTGTGTGTGTGTGTGTGTGTGTGTGTGTGTGTGTCTGTGTGTGTGTGTGTGTGTCTGTGTGTGTGTGTGTGTCTGTGTGTGTCTGTGTGTGTCTGTGACCGCTATTTCTCGAAAACCACTGGTCCGATCTAATTGAAACTTGCCAGGTATATTGCTGGGGACCTGAGGATGTGCCTTTTCAAGGTTTGATATTAATCGGACAAGTGTTTCCCAAGTTATGGCCATTTATTTACAAACCAATGACAAGACACGTTGCTGCGTAGGCCAGTGCGCGGCAGGCCGACGATGACGTCACGGGCCGTGCCGGTTACGATGGGGGAAAGGGTGCCTTAGTTCCCGTGGCGTAGGAGTGGCAATGGTCAATGGCAGCGAATGTCATGGCAAGCAAAGACAGGGAGGTAAACTTGATTTTAATTTGGATTTTAATTAACTCTGTGTGGAAGTATCACAGCAGTTGTGACTTCAACGCAAGCGATAATTCGTGGAATGCATGTGAACGTTCCGTACGGGCACGCACCACTTCCGGATAGTGATGACTTACTGTATTCTAATAATTTCTCGATTTCTTATCCACATTTATGGATAAACACAATGCCCCAATCCATTCGTCGTTTACGAGAGCGAAGGAATGGCCTGTATAGTTGTTTGAAATATTTTTTATTTTTATTTTGGTTTGCACGTACGGGCACGCGAGAGCGAAGGAATGGCCTGTATAGTTGTTTCTGGCTCGCGGTTTGAAAGTTTTTTTTTTTACACGTACGGGCACGTACTAGTATAATTCAATTCAAATAAAATAAAGGTTTTAAAGGTTGCAGAAAAAAAAAACACACCTTTTTTTCAGAAGTTTATCGCCGTTGACGCACCATCTTTTACACGCCTTATTTAAAATACCACCCTAGTTCTTCGTGGCTGTTGTTTCCTTTCTGACGTCCTTAAAAACAGTAAGTTTCCTGTTTGGAATGATTTACAAGTTTGTTTCACTGCCAGGCAGGCAGACAGAGTAATAAAATTATCTCGCTCCTCTCTGCTCATGCGCGATCGGGACAAATTGAGAGCCAAAGTACTGCTCAACTGCAGGTTCGTTTTCCGATTCGTGTTCAAAATCGAACATTTGTTCCTCGATCACGGACTGACCACTGGAGACAGACAAGAACCAATCGCTTAACCCCGCTTCGTGCTTACACACGGGGTCAAAGACAAGCCCAAACATTCAGCCACAAGACGGACGGAAATCTTGAGACTCGCCGAGGTACGTACCAAAGACGTGAGCATCGTCTCGAAGCTGTAGATTCGAGCCAGGCCAAAGTCAGCAATTTTGAGCTGCCCACTAGTGGTCACCAAGATGTTCTGTGGTTTGAGGTCGCGATGTACCACCCGGTGGACGTGCAGAAAATCTACGCCGTTCAGCAACTGGTGCATGATGTCCTGTGGTTATACCGGAAATGGGTGAACACCTGATTTACATCAACAATGAACGACAACTCAATGTGGTTCACAAACGAGCACAGAGCTGTACAAGCTGTTCATCCATTTAGACCTCAAGTGAGGTCCAGGTTCCCCTTTGTGGGTGTTCTTACGCCTCATCTGTGCTGGAGGCGGCAGTGTGACCTCAGGCCATGATGGTCAATGGTGTCTTTCAACGATATATTGTTGTGGGCCGGGGGTCGGTGGCGAGGAACGGCCGCCAAGTGGAGCAGTAGAGCCGTCTCCCACCGAACACCCGGAATTTAGGTCGTGACTCTCGGACAACTCCGAAGGTCACGGGTCACTTAAGGACCGTGCTCGCCAATTCTCTGATGGCGTGGGGTAGGGTTAATAGCCAAATTTCAATATACCGAAGTACCCATGTCGTAAAATTACAAGGGGAAGTCACTCCCTCGACGGACTCTGTCGAACCGGATCGCTCTAACGACTTCGGTCGTTAGATGGAGCGAAGGGGAGATTTAATGTAAAAAAAACCTGACTTTCAAGAAACCCGCAGTGCAAACATGAAAGTAACCCATCAGACAGAAGGACGGGACCCTGACTATAAACACATACTTATCGAAATAACTGAACTGCGGGGACTGCTGTCTGTCTGTGTGCAGGAGGCTTCCAAATCCGTCACAATACATTGAAGCGTCTTGAGAAACAGACAGGTGAGCAGCCTCTCAGTATTTCCCCCCTTCCACCTGACCTGTCACCATCTACGTGGCAATCTCCAGGTTTATGATCAAACCTAAGTCAGCTTTCCGCTCGCCTCCATGTCTGCCCAATCGAGCTCTTCCCTCCAGTACGAAAAGCTGATCATCCACAAAACCATCATGACATCAGCCATTGTTAAACCAAACCTTTACCCACACTCATCCCCCAATGATTGCTGAAATATAACGGAGTCAGTACAAATGCTTGTCACGATGTGCACGGAATTCCCCTTCGTTTTTGTGGACGTGTGGAGGAGGGTACCCGGATTCGAGTCTCCGACAGGCCAGGCGGTGAGGCAACTTGCAGTAACTTGGAGAGGTCTTGATCGATGAATTCCATCACCAATGACAGGCACACCATTTTTTCTGTAACCTCATTGAAAAAAACGTCGAGCAATCTGCACAAAGATACACAGACACAAAAAAACAATCGGTTATTCGACTCGATTGCTTAATCTATTATAGAGTTTCTCTGAATGTCTACATTGTCATTGGTACAAGAAGCCTCACGTGCACGTCACTCACCTCCGCAGGTGTGATTTGTCTTGATAAATTTGTCCGTCTATGACATGACAAGTGCTGCACCTCCACGGACCTCGATTGTTGAAAGCAAATGTTTCCATTTCCCAAAATATGCTCCACTCGGTGCTGTCCTTATTATTATCAAGGTCCTCAGGTCGTCGTCACACATATCTTCACCATTCTTTCATTCAAAATCATTCACATAAACCCTGGTAGAATCCCTCCTGAGTCAAACCGTGGCCTCGACCTTTCCAGCGACTCCTGGATGTTGTCAGTAACGTTCTTTCATAGTAACCTCCTCCAGGTTAAATTCCCCAAATCCAGGCTTACCGCTGTGGAAGTAGTTTTCAAATTAAAAACATGAAAAATCAAAAGTCCAAATGCAGCATTTGACCAAGCCTGTGAAAACGTGTCGAAAGTTTCTATCATGACAAATGGCAAAGCCTGGGTCCTCTTGCAAAATGCACGGCTCTTGGACAGAAGATGTTATCTTCGGTTGCCTTGGTGGAACTTCGCCTTTTTGCAAAAGCAGAACTTGTTAAATGTTAAATATTCATCGAATTGACCTTAACGATTTAGTTGCATGATTAAAGAGCTTTTATAACTTTATTTTAAAATAGATATATATATATATATATTTATTTATATAAATACATATATATGCGCCTGTTTGCTGCAGCTGGCTTTGGAGTTCATCATTGAATGTCGAGAAAGTTGTTTGTGCTTTCGAATTTGTTGAGTTCATCATGACAGAGAGTTTTTATCTTGTATTGCTCAAATCGTCTCATTGCTTCATTATTTGCTTGAGTGTATTAAAGAGACACTCTTGAGCACTTAGTCAGAGAGGACTCCACCAATGATCGAGTGCCTCACTCCATCTACAAATATATAGATGTATCAATACCCACCCACATCTCTCACCTGTGAATGGAGGGAATAGCCAATCAGATCTCAACTGATCAACTAAACCCAGGTGGCTGGGATTACATGAACAATTGTCACCTCCCACACTCCTCTGGCTGAAGAAGCTGCATAAAGCAACCCAAGAAGGCCTACACAAGGTAAGTGCTTTGCTGTTTTGAACTCTTCCCAGAGTGGTCCTTACAGTTGTGTTGTGGAGGAATCAGATGGATGGTTGTTCTGTGCGTGTTATGTGGTTTTACCGTGTGAGACTTAATCCGCGGCGATGCTCACCATAACAGTCAGGTGTGTCTGATGTGTATGATATATATATATATATATATATATATATATATATATATATATATATATATATATATATATATATATATATATATATATATATATATATATATACATATATATATATATAAAAAGATATATATATATATATATATATATATATAAATATATATATATATATATATATATATATATATATATATATATATATATTGTTGTGGTTACCAGATTCGCAAACCACCATTCAGGTCCCTTAGGTGAGGTATCTCGGTAAGTGCATGTGTAGTTAGGCCCAAACCCGTTGTCTAGTGGGAATACATGTCATTTATACGTGCTGCGACTCTTCAGGATAGCCGTTTTTCTTTTACTATCTTTATTTTGGACCAACCGCCATGATTACCATCACAACCACAACATCAACCACCAACCACAACGCCGCTTCACCACAACCGCCACGACCTTCCCGTCACACCTCGCAACCGTAGCATCGCCACCGTTCTTGCCCCGCTGTGGGTACCGGTGTTGGACTCATGCAGGGCGCACGTCGAACAGCGTGTACAAAATCACGGATTTTGTGCTTCAAAAACGGATCAAAAACGACACACGCCCACTTTTTGCCGTCCAATCGGTGAGCGAGGGGCGATTTGGCCCCGCCTCCAGAACGATCGAGATATGCAAATTTGTGGATCAAAAAGCCTTCACGCCCACTTTTTCTCGGGCCAATGGGGAGCGAGGTGAAAGGTCAAAGGGAGGGGGTCAAAGGCGAAGCTACGGGGGGATAAAAAGGACGGTGTTCGTCAGTCAGAAGGAGAACGAGAACGAGAGGAGAACGAGAACGAGAAGGAGTCGGAACGGAGGGGACGAGTGTGGAAGTCTGGAGCCCGAAGCCTGCAGTGGCTGGAGAAGCTGAAGAGAGTCGCGAAGGGGAGAGTCGATCGGAGAGTCCAACGAGGAGAGCCCAAAGAGGAGTCCAGGGTGGAGAGTCCAGAGGCGGAGAGGCGGCAACGGCGAAGGCAGACGAGGGGGTGCTCGCGTCGGTGCCGGGAGCTGCACGCCCGAGGGAGGCCGGCAGCGCGACCTGGCCGAGGTGGAGACGCACACCAGGGATAATAAAGATCCTCTATACCCCGAGCATCAGCAACCCCCTCCTGTTTCCCCCCGCGCTGAGATAGTGCGACCAAGGGGGCCCCTTTTCCCACCCCCTACCAGACACCGTCCGCGAGGCCCGCGGGTTGCGGGGCCATCGCCGCTCCGCGTCTCATCACCAGACGGGTAGGCCCGACCCGGTCTCGGCCTCAGGCCCGCCTCATCCTTGAGGGTATTTCTTTTCCTTGGTTTTGGGTATGTGTTGTCGGCGCCGTCTGTGAAGTAGAATTGTATAAGTGTTGCCGTGTGCTCGGTAGTCGGTATTAGCTCTGCACTGTGTCTTCGCTTTTATATTTGCTTTTTGTGTAAATGGAATTGTGTTTTCTTTTTTTTGTGTGCATTTGGTGGAATTGTATTTGTGTGCTTCCCGTGTGCCGCGAATAAATGTGCTTTATTGTTGAACTGTTCTCCCGCTTCGCTTCGTCTTTTCCCCCATTGAACCCTCATCTTGCTTCACGTAAAGGGTTGGTAGTGGGCTGAGTACGCCCGATAATTAATCGAACCGTCGAGGTCGACGATAACACCGCTCGGTTATTCTGATAGTACGGAACGGGTCGCTTAAGTGGCCCGTGTCCGAAGTCGACCTGCGGCGAGGTGCGATCGCCCGGTCTACCCTCCGCGTGGGTACTTAGGTAGGTCGAATTTGGCGAGCAACCCTATCCCACGCGGGGGCTGATTGGCTCGATCGCGGTGAGACCGAAAGGTCCACCCGTGACTGGTTCCCGGCGTTAGTCCGAGAGGGTCACGACTGGATTGTCCGTCCGGTGGGCGACGTGCCGCGATTCGAGTTACGTGGCCGTTCGCACGCCGGCGGGCGCGAAAACCGCAACAATATATATATATATACATGTTTTGAGTGATTCAACTCTTAAAATTAATTGTTCAAAGAACCTGTGAGTGAATTTTCTTCCGCACCGCACACCTCGTCTCCTTTCCTCCTCGCTTCTCCAGTTTGTGGAACCTACTTCCAGAGGCTGTTCAACCCCACCCTTCCTCCAGGGCTTCAAGCATGTGGAGCACCACCATCTCATGCCAGCACAAATCCCTGCACATGGTCTTCATTAACCCCATTAGCCTTACCTAACCCAACTCAACCCTCTTAATTGCAGGTTCGTGCGTTTCATTCGCTCATCTTTCTTCTCTTTTCCTGTTCTTTCATTCTCTTGCTTGATCTGTCCATCTGTTACTCCACTGCACATTAGCTTTATAACCTTTACCTCCTCGTTATTCCATTAGTTTCGATCATGTGAAGTATACAGGTGACGTGCAGGTGCACCGCACATCGCTTACCGCACAATGTTGGGATGTTCAAACGACTCGAGATGGCGCAGCAGAGAAACTTCTCGGAGGGTGCAGGCTGGAACCCCTTCCCCGTTGGTGGGCAGACGCATCTTCTTGATCGCCACAAACTGTCCATTCACAAGGTCCTGGGACTTGAAGACCGTGCCCTGTGCACCGTGTCCGATCGCGGCAACACGCTTGTAGCGTTTCTGTTTACCCTCTGACATCTCCATCAATCCCTTATTCGCACCTGCAACATTTCAGGTGGGAGACATGACACAAAGTTCAGGCAAAGTACCAAGACGTGTTTGGCTCATTAAACACTTTGGATCAGTCCTGAAGGTCTTGGTGATTATTAACAAAGGCTCCTGGGTGGCCGAGGTTACAGCTGCAAAAGATCAAAGATTTAACCTTGAAAATGACAGTCAGGTTTGACCCCAAAACGTTTGGTCCCATTTAGACCCAAACAAATTGATTTTTAATCCAGAAAAACCATAAAAGATGGACAACCCGACCAAATAGTTTGGTGGACATAACCATGAAAAAGATGGTCAAGATGACAAAATATTGTTGGTTCAAAATACCCTGAAGATATGTATAAATTTATTATTATTTATTGTTGTCTGCATTGTCGAGGCTCATATAAGAGTTAACACAGAACATATAATAAAGGGAGCGGGAGACAAGAGGGACGGGAGAGAGAAGGACAAAACTTTACGGTGTAAAGAAGATGGTACTACAAACGACAGGGACTTTCAGGAAGGAAAACCTGGGAATTTGAAAGGAAAAGGAATAAAAAAGGAAAGGAAGGAAAAAAAGTTCATCCTGGAGGAGGTATGCACTCTACCGAGAGTCGTTCTAGTTTAATGTGGTAGGATGACTAGGCCTGTCCAGCCTGGAGGAGGTATGCACTCTACCGAGAGTCGTTCTAGTTTAATGTGGGAGGATGATGAGGCCTGTTCAGCCTGGAGGAGGTATGCACTCTACCGAGAGTCGTTCTAGTTTAATGTGGTAGGATGACTAGGCCTGTCCAGCCTGGAGGAGGTATGCACTCTACCGAGAGTCGTTCTAGTTTAATGTGGTAGGATGACTAGGCCTGTCCAGCCTGGAGGAGGTATGCACTCTACCGAGAGTCGTTCTAGTTTAATGTGGTAGGATGACTAGGCCTGATCAGCCTGGAGGAGGTATGCACTCTACCGAGAGTCGTTCTAGTTTAATGTGGGAGGATGACTAGGCCTGTTCAGCCTGGAGGAGGTATGCACTCTACCGAGAGTCGTTCTAGTTTAATGTGGGAGGATGACTAGGCCTGTTCAGCCTGGAGGAGGTATGCACTCTACCGAGAGTCGTTCTAGTTTAATGTGGTGGGATGACTAGGCCTGTTCAGCCTGGAGGAGGGATGCACTGTATTGAGTGTCGTTCTAGTTTAATGTGGGAGGATGACTAGGCCTGTTCAGCCTGGAGGAGGTATGCACTGTATTGAGTGTCGTTCTAGTTTAATGTGGAAGGATGACTCGGCCTGTTCAGCCTGGAGGTGGGATACACTGTATTGAGTGTCGTTCTAGTTTAATGTGGGAGGATCACGAGGCCTGGGTTAGAAACATCGATCTCCAGACTAATAGAGAGGGCCCTCGAACAAGAACCACACTACGTCTGGTTCAGGTGAGGGTTTTCCTCCGCCCAAACCACTCACTCTTCTTCTGGTTAATTACACTTTTTAATGACTTATTTAAACCCCTGGTGCGAGGCACAACAAATCCCACCCATTTAAGGCATAAAGTTATTTTGGGGATCAAATTTAAATTTGATACATCCTTAACCTGAATGTTGATTATAAGGAATAGAATAAGGAATATTTTAGTCTTAGTTTGAAGTCAATTAAACCATTTTTGACGAAGTTATGACCGTAAAATGATTTTGACCTTTCAAGGCCACGTAAGGTCAAAGTTCATGGTGTGAAGTGAAAGCCAATAAAGGACTTGATATATGTCTTCCATAGTAAACACGCATATTCCTAACTTTTTTTGATTCATAATGGAAAATATGTAATTTTGACCGATGACCATGACCCCCAAAACTTCGGACCCCACCGATCTTCACAAATATGCATTTTTCACTGTAGGAATGGGTAGGATTATAAGTGACAAATAGAATAAGGTTCACTATAAGCTTAGTTTGAAGTAAATCAGATCATTTTTGACGAAGTTATGAGCGAAAAACGATTTTGATCTTTTCGTGACCTTGACCTTGACCTTTGATCCAATTGGACCCAAAAGTTAATGGGGTCGTCCAAGGTTCATTGCCCACCTGTGGATTAAATTTGATAGTGTTTGCTAAAGCCGTTTTGCCGTAAAGTTGCTAACAGACAGACAGACAGACAAACCGGACGATTATAATACCACGCTCCCTCCCTCCAGGGGGGGGGGGGGATAGGAAGTAACTCACCACGTTTGAACGAAATTCGTGTCCAACGGTCAGGCCTGCACAGACGTGGTTCAGAAACGCAGGTTAATAAAACACCAAATACACACCTGGAGGGGATTAACGGGAAGGTTTCAACATCACTCATACATTCGATAATTTAAAACAACAACAACAACAACAGCATCGCCAGATTTGAACCTCAAAATTACCGTATTTTTCAAAACGTTTTTCCCACGAAGGATGTAAATTTTTTATTACCAACATTAACCCACAATGCACAGCGACAGATTTGAATTTCCAACCGCACACCGTCGTAGTTTAAATGAAACAGTGACTCCCCGTTACCTCCTGGTTTTTTTTCCGATTCGACGTCGGTGACGTCATCACGTTCAGCCATGACGTCAAGCGCTCCATTCAAAACCTTTGATAAGGAACGAATCGCTTGGCAAGCGCTAGCGAGCTGCTTGGTAACTGAACACACCCTCGGACGTCTGGACAGCATTTTGAGTGCGTACAAAACGCAGACAAAAGGAGAGTTCGCCATCAGGCGAATATACCATGATGTCTGTCAATTTTAATGGAGCCCTTCATCAAGTAACTCAACCGGAAGGAGTAATTTGGATTGATTAAAAAAGGAGGAGGAGGAGGAGGAGGAAGAGGAGATGGACATTGGTACCTTGGAGACACACACTACAGTAGTGAGTGACGTGTCTTGGTTTGTGAGGGTATTCATCTCATGTGTGGAAACATAAAAGAAGAACAAAAAGAATGTTTTGTTTCATTCAAACCTTCGCATCGAGGGAACGAATCATCAGGAACTCGGACTCGACCTTCACTTTCACAACACAATCTGAAACACAAACAAATCCGTTAAAACGAAACTTTCAAACTTTGTTTATTTTAAATCATGGACACGTGATCTGGCGGGAACCAATCAGACACCGCGATTTCGCCGTTCGGTGTTTCCGAAACGCTCGCGCTGCTCTTCACGAGGTTACCACAGCATACCGTCCTTCACCTGACGCGACGTGCGGTCCACCATGAACCGAGATCTCGGAGCAAACACCCCGGGATCCACGAGAGGCTCCGATGGAGGATACGTGGTCGGTCCGGAAGATCGCGGGTCCATGGTCGGTTCAACCGAGGACAAGGGGTCCGGACCCAGTACGTGACATCGGGACCATACTCTGTGCAGAGTCGTTGGTTCTCGCTAAGCATTCTCCTTGGCTATTGGACACAATCCTGGACGGGTCGCAACTCCGACACAGTATACCAGCAAGCTGGCACTCATTTTGCCGACCCTGGAAGGATGACAGGCAGAGTCAACCCCACCTGGTGTTAATTCAACAACCGATCGGGATTTGAACTCAGGACCCGAGGATCCCAAGCCCACCACCCGAACCATTAATACAACACCAGACATGTAAGGGGTATAAAGGATCCGAAAAGGTCTTAAGGTGTCTCAATGGGTCTAAATTGATCAAAAGGGCCAAGAGGTTTAAGCAGTCAAAGGGTCACGGGATCTATGTGGTCCAAAGTACCTAAGAGATTCTAAAAGGGTTTAAATGGTCTGAAGTGATCTAAAGTGTTGTTGCAGTTCTCGGAACCGCATGCAGACAACAGACAGTGGTCCCAAGAGAGTTATTCAAATTAATATACGTCGAGATAGTCCCTTTCCTTTTGTCTAGTGGGACAACCGGGCATGCGTTGCGATGATCTCACAGCTAGGTTTGTTTACATCATTCCTTCTTCTTTTCGTTTCATTTCTACTCTTCCGATTATTCCTAAGGTAAATCTGAGCCACGTGCGCCTTCGCTGTGAGACAGGCCATCATGGAGGCGAGCGCGTGCGGCGCCTTCGCTGTGAGACAGGCCATCATGGAGGCGAGCGCGTGCGGTGCCTTCGCTGTGAGACCGGCCATCATGGAGGCGAGCACGTGCAGCGCCGCGTTGAGCCATATTTTTATTCCTTACCTGCGTTCCATAATTCCACATCCTTGAGGCTATTCTCTTCACAACGCTCAGACAGGACACGTGACCAGAAGGTTGAACACCTGACAGCCTGGTGACTGCTTGTCCCAACTGCAGAGGGTGAGTCTGTCGGAGACAAATGACATACAAGGCAGACAGACCTTCACAAAATGCCATCACGGAAGTGAAAGAATGATCAGAAACACCCTCGTGTCACGTTTGCTTCGAGGACATCTTGACCCCCCACCCCCCGACCCTCCTCCTCGGTGTATTACAATACGAAACTATGAAACAATGAGAATGAGAACACATGCCTGGTTACCTGTTAGTCCTGAATGTAGGAACTCAGGTGGTGAAGTCCAATGTGGAACATGAGTACCACAAACACTCACGATCACACACCAGATGAATCGGAGAGTTCGTGCGTTGATCACGAGGGACAAGGACATCTGTGCAGTTGAACATGGATTCCTAAAATATTCGGATTCATAGAATGAGGGAGGGAGTTCAGGGGGAGAAGAAAAGGTAATGAAACAAGTGTAATCCTTCAATACAGCGCGTGTGGTGAAGCAAATGAGTACACTAATGTTAAAAATATGCAATTTATGCTTTTTCAGTTGAAAAACAATTAAAAAACGTACTTAATATTTGAAATGTAAAAATTTTGTTATTATTGTGAAAAGCACCTTTATATATAACAGAAGGAATGAAATCGTTCGATACAGCGTGGCAGGAGGCCGCAAAAGAATGATAGCATTAGAAGAACTTAGCTTTCAGCATTCGTTGCGAAATGCGATGGTGGGCGGAAATGACGTCTTTCGACGTGAAATGCGATGGTGGGCGGAAATGACGTCTTTCGTTCGTTCGTACATGAGAGGGGCGCGTTTCTTGTTTTTGTTCCCGTCAAGCAATAAATTAAATGGTTTTCACATATATAACACATTAGTTTCACAAATTTCCATTGAAATACTCAGGTATTTCCATCAATTCTCGCTATTTCCGTCTAGGTTACGCACTGCATCTACCGGACGGCCGTCATTGGCTATCTTGAGGCACTTGGGGGGGGGGGACACCGGAGACGTGGTAGACACCGGGGACATTTCAAACTCGGTGCAATTGTATACAGCGCACGCGCTGTAATAAAAGGATAGTGAAGTGAGGAGAAAAATCAGGAATGGCGGTGGAGAAGTTGGGATCGAGATAAGAGGAGGCAGTACCTGATGGAGGGCTTTTGGAGGAGATGAGGAGAAGAGACAAGTCAGAAAGCAATCTTGGAAATGGATGAACTGTGTTATCCGAGTTGACGTGTGCTTGGCTAGGCCCGTACTTGTTATCCAAGATGGTGTGTGATCGACTCGGCTTGTGCTGCTCGAGTCTCCTCTTGACACCATAGATCTCTGCACTGGCTCGCCCTCTGTAAGTCAGAGGAGAGTCATGTTTGGAGCCCGATGTTGGCCGGGGTATACTGAAATGTTTCTGGATGTCGAAGGTGTACGACGTCTTCGCTTGTGAAATGTCGGAGTTCCACGATGTTGGTTTCCCGGTGCATCGAGACCACTGAATGAGGTTGAGTCTCTTCTGCCTGGTTTGGGAGTTGTTGTTTGATGTGGTAGTTGGGAAGGAAAAAGGTTAAACATTTAAACATTTCCCTGCCGCTGGTGTCAAGGTCAGGGTTTCACGCCACCACCTGGGGACTGGATGGATTTCGGGATCATGAGCCGGACAGCAGGCTCACAGCGAGGGACGTGAGAACGAGCAAGCACAGGTGGTAACCTATGAGATGACCGCAAATGGGAAACCTCTAATGCTTGTGCTGCAACTTGTGGGGTTGACGGGGAAGATGGAGTTGCAGCTGTTGTCCCCATTTTCGAGGGAGTTTTGGCCATTGAAGAAGATGAGGAAAGAGGGCCCAGGTGAGGCTCCATTGTTCGGTTGAAGCTACCACGAGCTGATGAAGTTGAGGCGGAATGTGCAATGAGTTTCTGTGGGGACCTCCGAGCTGGTGCAGTGGATGGTAGTGAGAGATTCTGGGCATGCTTCGGAAATTATAGAGACTATGTACATATTGTTGAGATGGAGGAGGTAGAGGAGGTGGAGGATGCAGACGAGGTGGCGGAATTTCTTTCCATTCTGACGGTAGCCTCCAGTGGATGGTGAAAGGTTTTTCTGGAAATGATACAGGAAATATTTTTTGTTGAGGTGGAGGAGGTAGAGGAGGCAGATGAGATGGAGGAGGGAGACGATGTCGAAGAGGTGGAGGAAATAGATGAGATTGAGGAGATCGGTGAGGCGGAGGAGGTAGATGAGACGGTGTAGATACAGACGATGAGGTACAGATGGAGGAGGAAGATGAGTTGGAGGAGGTTGATGAGGTGGAGGAGGTAAATGAGGTGGACCAATTTCTTCCCAATCTGATGGTGGCCTCCACCGGACGCTGAAAGGTTTCGCCGGAATCCTTCGTCCGTCCCTTCTTCCGTGCTCCTTCGAAACATCGGGAAAGATTAATTAATTAATTCCGTTTGCCCCAATTTTGAAGCACACCGGAAGTTCACGAACACGATGGACATCACGTGATCGATTATCACGTTTCCATACCTTTGGCTTTGAGAGCATGTCATCCACAACGGCTCAGACAACGCACCTGGGCGGAAGGATGAACACCTGAGAGCCTCGTGCCCGGCTGTCCGAACTGCAGACAGTGAGTCGGTACAAAAACAACGACATTCAACGCAGACAGACCTTCACAAAGTGTAATTATGGAAGTGAAAAATTCACATGACACACCTGTACAGTGTTTGAGCCTTCAACACGGTTACCTGCTCGATCCGGTGAAACGTTACAAAACATTTACTTTTTAATTACAAAAATTACATTTTGTGAGACGCGCACGAAACAACTCGGGGATACAAAACGGTGGTTAATGAAACTATAACAAATTAGAACGGCACGAGGTGGAGCGCACACCTCCGCCAGGTGAACAGTTCACGTTTTGTATCAACTCCGGATCTTCACCGAAATCGAATCAGTGTATCAGTGTTTGTGAGTGTCAATGGTTGTGAAACATGACGTTTTTAAAATTGATCCGACGTTCCATCCAATTCGGGTTTAAACCCCACGAGAACGGGTCTGTGGGTTTTCACAAACAAAACGGGACAAACCCCTAAAATCCGGGACACTTGCCGTGTCCGTGTGTGCCATCGTCGAATGTACGTCAAGGTAAACAAGGATGTGCCTTACACACAGAGAGACATTCCTGTGGACCCGTTGTTCACCGCACACACCTTCCTCACCGTGAAGTTTGAACACACCCTGGAAGGGCATCCGCATCACCAGGGCGGAATCGAACCAAGTCCTCAACACACCGACTCCTGCACATAGTGATTCCCACGGAGGATACACACAGAGACAGAAACAGACGCGAACCGAGGGAGTAAGGGACACTTGGCAGATTGAAAAGCAGCAAAAGTGGGCGTGGCTTCAAGTGGGCGTGGCTTTGATTCCCCCGTGGATGGATGTGGGAATGGCTTAAGTGGGCGTGGCTTTGATTCCCCTGTGGATGTATGTGGGAGTGGCTTTAAGTGGGCGTGGCTTTGATTCCCCCGTGGATGTATGTGGAAATGGCTTTAAGTGGGCGTGGCTTTGATTCCCCCGTGAATGTATGTGCGAGTGGCTTAAAGTGGGCGTGGCTGTGATTCCCCCGTGGATGGATGTGGGAGTGGCTTTAAGTGGGCGTGGCTGTGATTCCCTGTGGATGCATCCACATGTTAAATGGTCGTGAAACGTCACAAATGTACATTGGCGGGTCCATAGATAGTTTGTCGGGGGATTCCCCTTATATTAACTATTAAATAATTCTGACAAGGGGTCCGGACCCGGTATGTGACGTTCACTCCATACCGAGAACTTGTGTGTTCACGTGCTGATCCGTGCTGTGTATTAACACAGGAACTCATTGATTTAGTGAATGTCACGATGTCTGGAGCGGAGCCGGAATTGAATTGTGAATGGAAATCCCATCCATGACGTGTTACCCTCTCTCTTGTACATGTATGACGTCATTTTATACCTCATCACTTCATTCATTATTCGATTCCTCTTTAATCTCGTTTACACCAAATCAGATGAAGATTTACTTGTGATGAGGGGCCTCTGCACCGGCGCACAATGGCCTGTTCTTGAGGACTACAGTGGCATCTTTAACCTCCTCGAGGAATCACTGGATGAGAAGACAAGCGACTTACCTTTGCTTTCAGACGAAGGTATACTCACTGATGCAGCACCACGATGAAAGTTTTCGCTCGTCCTGTGACAACCTAAAGGCCAAATTATGTTCAAAATTATATTTAAATGTGTGAAGGGTGAACTTTGTTACCGCTAAACCAGTCAGCTGTTTGTAAAGCAGAGTTGGTGAGAGTTTACCAGGAAACTAATTAATTCTGCTCGATAGATATAAGTCACAAGTTCAAGTTGAAAGTTTGACCCCAACATTATTTTGCACGAAATTTTCACTTGAAGCTGTGACCTCGACCTTTGACCTGCTGTAAAAAAAACTGTTATGAAACAATTGTCACGTGATAGGTGTGTTTGTACCGACTGTTTATCTGTTTTGGTGAAACATCATAAAGGACACGAAAAACACCATCACTGAAGGTCAGGGACTTGAACTCTCATGAGCACCTCTCTAATTAAATAATTTATCGTTAATTATAACTTCTTTTAATTGAGGAAAGTGTGAAAATATAATCTATAAAGGTTAATTGACGTTCATAACCCAAGCCAACAAACTATGTGACGTCATAGAGTGGATGGATGACGCGGGTATGTGGCCCGTAATGTCAGGGGGCTCTAATAGTGGTGTGTTCAGTTAACGGATGGTATTCTTGCTCAGAATGAACGTGCGACGCGACACGATGCCCTCGATGAGTGCCGTTCCTCAAGTTATAAAAGTCATTTATTGATGTTTTTGCTCAATTTTCTCTTTGCGGAGACGTCTTCACGTGCCAACTGTTCCTCGTCGGTCGACAGAGAAGTTTCTTTCAATCAACACCTGACGGAGACTGTTCGTCAGGATGTTGAGAAATTTAGGGTCGTGTCCGCAAACAACGACTGCGACAGGTGTATCAATTTCTTGCAACAGCAGAGCCAAAGAAGTGACGAGGCAAACAAGTTTTCTGTTTCCGACAAACACTTCACCTCCTCATCGTGTTTAAAAGGATGTGTGAAAAAGGATCGAGCTTACAAACACATGAAAGGATACACACCGGAGAGAAACCTTACAAGTGTTCTGTGTGCAACAAAGCGTTGAATCATTCATCATCTGTATCGAGACATCAAATAATACATCAAAGCAAAAGATTTCCAGGAACAGGTGCGACTCAAAGGTGCCGCACATGGGATGGAAATATCAGCGAATTCAGCGCCATCGATCGCAAGGAAGAGAAATGAAAAACACAAAAAGATACATCAACAAATGGGAGAACGACAAAAGAGCAGGAGGATTGTAAAAAAGATGTGGACAGAGTTAGGGAGAGACAAAGAAAGCGCTTTACAGTGGTGTACAAGATGGCACGTTAACTGGGATGGAGAACAAGTCATCCTAAATAGCCAACGCCAAGGACACGAGACCATCGGCTTCAATAAGATGGCAGGATGGAGTCAGTAAGGACAGGTGCAGGTTCTGTAATGTAGAAACAGAAAGCACCAGAACCTTCTCTTGGGATGTAAATAAAAAAACTCATGTCAGAACACCTGTACACACAAAGGTACAACAAGGTATATCGAGCAATCCACCGACACAGGTGCAAAAACGTCAACGTCCCAGTCTCAGAAAACTCTTGCAAGCACGAACCAAATGTGACACCAGGATCTGAAAAAGGAAGTCAAGAGAACCTGGAAGTTGAAGATCGCCGACTTCGCACCAGTGGTAACCGGAGTAACGGAAGTGATTCGGTGACAATTTGAAAACTAGAACAATTCTCCAAAGCAACTTATGAGAAGAGAAAAGAGCAGAGCAAGGATCTGGACGGGATGGAAGTCTTGAAAAAGGAATTTTTTGGTTTTTTTTGTGTGCATTGTCGAGGATCGTACGAGAGCTAACACACAACACAACACACAAAGGGGGAATGAGATAGGAGGGGTGGGAGAGGGATGGACAAAACAGTGGGGAACAGAGACGTTCGGAGAACTGTGGAAGGGAGAGGGATGGGGCGGGGAACACGGGGAATACAAGATGGACATCACAGGGACTTTCAGGAACTTTCGGGAAGGAAGGCAGGGAATTTGAAGGAGGGGGTTTGTGGCGCAGTCCTCATCTTTGCAAGTCCATGGTAAGAGCCGCAGTCGACAAGGTGGACCATTTTAAAGAGAAAGTACGACCAAGACAGATGAAAAGAGAGAGGGAGACTAAAAGACATTTAAAAAAAATAATAATAAGTGTTTGCAATTGTTTTTACAATGAAGTATTTACAAAAATCATGATAATAATCAGATAAGTAAAATTAAAGAGCCTTGTGGGGTGATACTACTACAAAGTGCATGAGGTCCAGTCCAAATTTCTTTATCCCTCTCGACGGTTCGAGAATATTGTCCCGCCTTAAACTCCGAAGTGATTCGTGAACGTCATCAACTTCTCAAGCAGAGAAAACTATCCTGCAACACATTGCTCTCAAGCTTTGCCCTGGAGCAAGCTGGAGTAATCCCTGCCCGGACGGATGGCAAAGCTTCTCCCTTCAAGGCCGACGAGCGAGACTCGGAGATTCATGGGCGGAGGGGCACGGCACAAGGGGGGTTTTGTACTCGAACCCTGCAACTACACAGCTTCAACTTCTTAAAAGGAAAACTTTTATTGGAAATACACAAATATTTACAAAGGACAATAATTCAAAAGGGTGATGAGAACAATAATGAAACAATAAATCCGAGAATCGAGGCGCCTCCTCACACAGACTCAAATACGCACGAAGGGAACACAAAATAAAGAGAAAACCCTTCCTTTCGAGTATTCTTGTACGAAGCTTGGCCCAGAGCTGGTCTTTGTGGAACTTGGAATCGAGGAGCTCCCATTCGCACGTGCAGACGCGCACAAAATGACGATTCGATGCTTCTCGTAGCGGGACAAACACACGCCGGGCAATCCGCGAGCGGCACTCAACACCAAGGCTCAGAGCCCCAGTGTAACGGCTTTGTGCACCGATCGGAAACATGGCTCAAAGAATGGAGCCAATAGGAAACATGGCTCAAAGAATGGAGTCAATAGGAAACATGGCTCAAAGAATGGAGTCAATAGGAAACATGGCTCAAAGAATGGAGCCAATAGGAAACATCGGTCAAAGAATGGAGCCAATAGGAAACATGGCTCAAAGAATGGAGTCAATAGGAAACATGGCTCAAAGAATGGAGTCAATAGGAAACATGGCTCAAAGAATGGAGTCAATAGGGAACCCCTTGTGACTCCTCGCAGGTGACGTCAGGAGAGACGACACACCTTGTTTGGCCTTTCCGATCTTCGTGTCCCGTTTGATTTCCGCTCCTCCTTTGTTCACGACCTTCACCTGCAGGAACAGGTGTTCCAGATCGGTGGTCCTGGACGACAAGTTCTCGAAGCGAAAGTCCTCGTTGAAAACGGGGTTCCGGGTGTTGCGCACGACGGCGCTTCGCTGCTTCTGCAGCTTCCCCGGAATGAGGCACACACTCACGCAGCACCCGATGTGTCGGGGGTCCGTGCGGACCCCGTAAGCCCCCTCGACGCTGATGAGCTTCAGGAAGAGAGATTCGCACTCGGGAACGTATAAGGTGGAGAGGCGCACCGTGCCGACACGTCTGCGATCGTCGCGGATCAGGGACACCTGTAACGGGGTCCAGGTACTCGAGGATGTCGGACGGGGGTCGTGCCGGCGGGTTCCCACGAGACGCCGAGAGATGCACGGGATCGCGTCTGCGGACGAGGACGCAGATTCATCGCTCGTGGACGGAGACTCGCTACCGGCGATCATGGTGGACTCGAGCTGAGAGTGCAGTGTGCGCCGGAAGGAAGACTCCGACATCACGTGCGAGCACAATGGAGACGACTCGGATAACGAAGAAGACTCGCGATGGACGTGTCTCTCCACCCGACGGAGAACCACGTGTTGCGGATCCGGAGGTTGGAAGGAGAACAAAGTTTCCTTGAACACGATCGGCGTGATGTCCTCCCGATCGAGCGCCGTGGGGATCTTGGGGTCCCCGTGTGTTTGTGGGTTAAACAGGCCTGGGATGTTCACGAAGGCCGACCGACTCGATCTCGCGAGACGTGACTGTCGTGAATGGCAACTCAGAGGCTTGTGAAGTCACACCCACCCACCAAGCCACGCCCCTCCACTGAACCCCGCCCCTTCCACTGAACCCCGCCCCTTCCACTGAACCACGCCCCTTCCACTGAACAGCGTCCCTCCTCCGAAACATCACTTCTGAACATCCCTCCTCCTGAACACCATCCCTCCTCTTGAACAACGTCCCTCCTGAACACCGTCCCTCCTGAACACGGTCCCTCCTCCTGAACACCACCCCTCCTCCTGAACACCATCCCTCCAACTGAACACCATCCCTCCTCCTGAACACCACCCCTCCTCCTGAACACCGTCCCTCCTGAACACGGTCCCTCCTCCTGTACACCACCCCTCCTCCTGAACACCGTCCCTCCTCCTGAACAACACCCCTCCAACTGAACACCATCCCTCCAACGGAACACCGTCCCTCCTGAACACGGTCCCTCCTCCTGAACAACACCCCTCCAACTGAACACCATCCCTCCTCCTCAACACCATTCACCGTCCCTCCTGCTGAATAACACCCCTCCTCCTGAACACCGTCCCTCCTGAACAACACCCCTCCAACTGAACACCATCCCTCCAACGGAACACCGTCCCTCCTCCTGAACACCACGCCTCCTCCTGAACAACACTTCTCCTGAACACCGTTCTCCTCCTGAACACCATCCCTCCAACTGAACACCATCCCTCCAACTGAACACCATTCCTCCTCCTGAACACCATCCCTCCAACTGAACACCATCCCTCCTCCTGAACACCGTCCCTCCAACTGAACACTATCCCTCCACCTGAACACCGTCCCTCCAACTGAACACCGTCCCTCCCCCTGAAACTAACACCCCTCCCTCTTGAACACCGCCCCTCCTCCTGAACACCGTCCCTGCTCCTGAACACTGCCCCTCCTCCTGAACACCGTCCCTACCCCTGAACATCACACCTCCTCCTGAACACCGATCCTCCTCTTGAACACCGCCCCTCCTCCTGAACACCACCCCTCTTCCTGAACACCGATCCTCCTCCTGAACACCGACCCTCCTGAACACCACTCCTCCTCTCATTATATACCCACAATTGGAAGACATGACGTCACACTCTCACCTCACAGCTCAGTAAAATCACACAAATTCCTTGAAAAATCTTCTCCAGACCCACCAGTCAGAATTCCACCAAATTTGAGTTACAACATGAGGCCAGGACCCAGATAAGCTGCAGGTCCAGTGGTACAATTTCTTTATTACTCGTGAGTAGAAGGATTGACCGTTATGTTGAGCTTGTTTCCACAATGAGAACCTGGAATCCAGATTTTTGGATGAAAACACCAAAGTATCAGCATCGCAACACTGAATTAGACAAAAATGTGTGTTTGTGTTTTTCCAAGAACTTCCTCTGTGGGACTGGCAAGGTGAACACATTGGTGGTACTAACTTTTCACAAGGATCACAAGTCAAGGAGTTAACTCCAGGTGAACTCGGACTAAGTGGAGAAATTGAGGATCAAATCCTGATTGAAACACAAAAAAGACTTCACAGGTGAACAAACGTAGAAATGTGATGCGAACGAAAGATTAAAAAACGGTGGAATTAGCTCGAAGGTCTTGGTTTTGGAGATGGTGATCCTTTTGATGGTGGTCTTGGAGAGGGTGATCATTTCATGTCCGGTTGATAAGGAGTGAAGACTTGTGGACTACACCCACGATGACTTTGAGTACATCGCATCCTGATCTTGATGTGACCCGGTGTTCTGGCCCCCCCGTGATGATGATGAGGGCAATATCTCACCCTGATGACGATGCGACCCGGTGTCGTGGTGTCTTCGTGATGATGCTGAGTGCATCGCACCCTGATGAGGATGGCACCCGGTGTTGTGGTCTCTTCGTGATGACGCTGAGTGCAACATCGCACCCTGATGAGGGTGTAAACCGGTGTTGTGGTCTCTTCGTGATGACGCTGAGTGCAACATCTCACCCCGATGAGGATGCGACCCGGTGTTGTGGTCCCTTTGTGATGACGCTGAGGGCAACATTGTACCCTGAGTGGGATGTGACCCGGTGTTGTGGTCCCGTCGTGATGACGCTGAGGGCAACACCACAACCTGAATCGGGTGCCAGCCAGTGTTGTGGTCCCGTCCTGATGACGATGAGTGGAATATCCCATCCTGATGAGGATGTGACCCGGTGTTGTGGTCCCTTTGTGATGATGCTGAGGGCAATATCGCACGCTGAGTGGGATGTGACCCGGTGTTGTGGTCCCTTTGTGATGACACTGAGGGCAATATCGCACCCTGAGTGGGATGTGACCCGGTGTTGTGGTCCCGTCGTGATGACGCTGAGGGCAACACCACAACCTGAATCGGCTGCGACCCAGTGTTGTGGTCCCTTTGTGATGATGCTGAGGGCAATATCGCACGCTGAGTGGGATGTGACCCGGTGTTGTGGTCCCTTTGTGATGATGCTGAGGGCAATATCGCACGCTGAGTGGGATGTGACCCGGTGTTGTGGTCCCTTTGTGATGACGGTGAGGGCAATATCGCACGCTGAGTGGGATGTGACCCCGTGTTGTGGTCCCTTTGTGATGATGCTGAGGGCAATATCGCACGCTGAGTGGGATGTGACCCAGTGTTGTGGTCCCGTCGTGATGACGGTGAGGGCAACACCACAACCTGAATCGGCTGCGACCCCGTGTTGTGGTCCCTTTGTGATGACGCTGAGGGCAATATCGCACCCTGAGTGGGATGTGACTCGGTGTTGTGGTCCCGTCGTGATGACGGTGAGGGCAATATCGCATGCTGAGTGGGATGTGACCCGGTGTTGTGGTCCCTTTGTGATGATGCTGAGGGCAATATCGCACGCTGAGTGGGATGTGACCCGGTGTTGTGGTCCCTTTGTGATGATGCTGAGGGCAATATCGCACGCTGAGTGGGATGTGACCCGGTGTTGTGGTCCAGTCGTGATGACGGTGAGGGCAATATCGCACGCTGAGTGGGATGTGACCCGGTGTTGTGGTCCCTTTGTGATGATGCTGAGGGCAATATCGCACGCTGAGTGGGATGTGACCCGGTGTTGTGGTCCCGTCGTGATGACGGTGAGGGCAACACCACAACCTGAATCGGCTGCGACCCGGTGTTGTGGTCCCGTCGTGATGACGCTGAGGGTAATATCGCACGCTGAGTGGGATGTGACCCAGTGGTAGATTCCACCATTGAAGACCAAGACTGCATCATCGTGGTCTCAATGATACGTGACCCGGTTTTAGAGTCCATCCATGATGACGAAGAGTACAACATCTGACTCGCATTGCATTGTGACCCTGTGTTCGGGTCCACCCTTGAGGAGTGCGTTGTACTGGTCGGGCATGGTCCATCGAGTAAGCCTTGCATGTGTCTCTGTGTTTGGTGCTGGAGGTTCTGTCCGGAAGATCTTCGTTCGGACAGCTGTAGACTGCGTTCATCTTGTTGGCGTCTCGGTTCCTCTCGTTGGTGTCTCCGGTCGACTCGGTCTCCCTGTTGAGCTCTGATGAGATCTTGTTGCTGTTTGATGTTGTGCCGTTCGTATCTGGATTCCACTTGTTGTTTCTGTTCAGGATTGCCGGTGTTTCTGGAACTGCAGAGCATTTTCGGAAGCCGGACGATGCTTTGCTGAGATGCACTCGGGGTCGCGGCCGATGGAGCACCGCGGCTTGGTCCCTGCATCATCTGCACTGAAACACCAACTGATTAAAAGAGAAGAGTTTGGTGAATAAAATCCATAAACACACATCCTCATGAACAAGTCTCTCACCGGTGGAGCGGACACGTGTAGTGTTCTCTTTTCTATGATTTTACAAACATTCTGTATTGTTCTGTGGAAAAAGAGGGGCGAAGGAGGATCCATACATGGGGAGGTAACAATAGCTTGGTCTGTCTGTGTGTTCGAGTAGGTGACATTTCCTCCAGTATTAGGGATCTGTCAGAGATAAGTTGTACGGAAACATGTCGCGCCGAGGAGGTGGTGATTGTAAACATTAGAGCAGAAGAGGGGATGTTATATTGTCCAGGTGAGGCCAGGTGGAAGGTTTGTAGCACGTGGCACAAATTGACATAATCACAGGTCATTTTGGCCACGAGCTGCAGGTCATGGCGTAATAGTGGGCTATGGGGTCTTGAAGAGGGGTGCAACACTCAGTGAGAACCCGTCCCAGAGGACAAGCTGGCCCAGAAGATGGCGCTACCCACGGACAGTGGGCGCCCAATGAATGGGACCAGCTGTGTGCCAGGAAGGCGGTTGGATGGGGGGGGGGTAGAGACCATTTTGTTTGCTCATGTCTTCCTGATTTTTACGACAGTCTCGGTTTCAATTTGAACAATGAAGGAAGTTTAAATTTAAACATCACTTCGGTCATTTGTGGAGGTCTTTGGACCTCCGGCTCAGAACGCCTGTTTTTGTTGGGCGTCTGATGTCAGAGGGCATAGTATATTTTCCTCTTCTCCCACCACCCCCCCCAATCCTCCCCCCCACACAACTTCGACCACACCCAATTCCCCCCACCCCACCCTTCCCCCAATCTCTCTACCTCCAACCCTCTCTCCCTTTCACCCACCCCACATTTTTTCTTCCTCTCCACTGTTATTAGGTTCGCCCCCAAGGGGATACGAGACTTGCAATGTCCCTGTTTGTGTGTGTCTGAGTGTCTGTCTGTCTGAGGGTCCATGTCTATGTTTTCGCTTCAATGGAGAACCCAAATGCTCAGGAAACGTCGACATTAAACTAAAAAATGTGTGAAAATCAAATGAACCACCATGGATTATAATGGAAACAATGTACACGGACGTGTCTTCATGTCCTCCTCGGAGAGGATTTGAACCAGGACGCTAAAACTTTCAGGGTCTCTCCCCCTCCACCATCCTCGCAAAATCCCCCATCAACCAGCACCACCACAATACCCACTACCACCATCCAACACACTGCCCATCCACAATACCCACTACCACTCACACTGCCCCCTCCACAATACCCATCCCCTCCACTGGGGTCGGACATCGATGTCTCACGGACATGATGGTGGGACACGGCATGGACACATATGACGTCCGGGAAAAGTACGAAACAGGATGATCCCGTAACATTCAAGACACTCGGTCAATGTGCGACGGTGGGACAAAGCATTCGTCGCCATTTTGTCCGCGGTGTCCGTGCTGTCCGCCGATAACGAGTATTTCTGCCCGAGTTGTGTATAAACCGATTGATCACTGAATACACAGAATCCCTCCTTGATAACTGTTCATTGATCGGGAATCAAACCCTCCCCGACATGAGTAGATCACGTGACCATCTTCACCGAGTGACACGTCACGTGACCATCGTTCCCATCTTCACCGAGTGACACGTCACGTGACCATCGTTCCCATCTTCACCGAGTGACACGTCACGTGACCATCGTTCCCATCTTCACCGAGTGACACGTCACGTGACCATCGTTCCCATCTTCACCGAGTGACACGTCACGTGACCATCGTTCCCATCTTCACCGAGTGACACGTCACGTGACCATCGTTCCCATCTTCACCAAGTGACACGTCACGTGACCATCGTTCCCATCTTCACGGAGTGAGACGTCCCGCCATCTTGGTGTGAATTTCTCCCACAAGACCCCAAACCATTCTGCTCCAGTTTCCCCCCAAAAACGTTTCCGTCACTCATTGTGTCTCCAATCGTTGATCTTCAAACCCCCGAGGACCTTGAGAGTTTTTCATGAGGGTGAAATGAGCATCAGGATCCAAGGTGGACGTCCATCCCATCAAGGTGTGACGTCACGGACGGAATCCTAAACCGATCCTCTCTAACCTTTTATATCCACACACCGGCATTGGGTTTCCCCCCACAGGTGTGCTTCCCACGGCCTTATCGACCCCGGAAACGGGGGTTACGGACCCCCCTCCCCCAAATCCCTCATTTTTCACTAAAACGTAAAACTTATTCTCCACAAGTACCTGAACAAGACGGACAACATCTGGTCCAATTCATCAGAACAGGTATCATGGGGTTGTGCTCCCACTACAAGAGGTGTTCGTCTCACCCACCTCGTCCATCCTTACCTCTCCCCTCCTTGTGCTGAGATGAAGCCGCCGTGGCGAGCACACCCAAACCAGTGTGTTCACCCACTCGTTCACCCCTTACCTCAGCGCTCTGATATCAAGCCGCCACGGCGACCACGCCCCCTCCTTAGCCTCCCCTGACGTGTCTCATTCACGTCCCGCGTCACGGTGACCACGCCCCCTCCTAATCCTCCCCTGACGTGTCTCATTCACGTCCCGCGTCACGGTGACCACGCCCCCTCCTAATCCTCCCCTGACGTGTCTAATTCACGTCCCGCGTCACGGTGACCACGCCCCCTCCTAATCCTCCCCTGACGTATCTCATTCACGATCCGCGTCATGGTGACCACGCCCCCTTCCTAATCCTCCACTGACGTGTCTCATTCACGATCCGCGTCATGGTGACCACGCCCCCTCCTAATCCTCCCCTGACGTATCTCATTCACGATCGCGTCATGGTGACCACGCCCCCTCCAAATCCTCCACTGACGTGTCTCATTCACGATCCGCGTCATGGTGACCACGCCCCCTCACAATCCCCCCAATGGGACGAAGGATCTTTTCTCGTTTATTCTCGCCATTTTTAACCCGGCGCTTCGTTGACGATTTATTTATCAAATGACGTCATGTTGTACTTCACAAACATTCCGCTCTGTTCACCCCCATCGTTTGGGCGAGCTCGTCTTCCTTCTGCTCGGAAGTCAGCTCACCACGACCTCTTCTTCTTTAGCTTTTCTCAAGTCTTTCACGAACCGGCTGGCCAGGCCCGACGTTCGACTAAGGTTCGGGCAAGAATGTAGAATTTGGCCAGGGTGCCGGCGATAGCTCGCCCACTCTTCGCGAGTTACTGGTAAAACCGTTCCAGTAGTTATCAAAAACAACCGGTTACCTCAACGTTTAAGTAGTTTTTTTAACAAACGGGTGTAAATTAATAAAACGTTAAACACTAATTTTTTTTTATTTTTTCAAACGCATCCTCATGACGTCACGAAATCCCGTGTCGCCAAAAAAAAAGAAGAGGAAGAAGAGTATTAAAGGAGAAGAAGAAGAAGAATCGTTGATTGGAAGCCAAGGCTTTTGTGGTGTTCGTGAACATTTCCTTTCATCCACTAAAACATGGTGAGTTGAGATCCTCGGTTTAATGAAGTTTACTTGGTTAAGGTCGTCACACGACCCGCCACGACCTCCATTCCCATGGACCGACCCTCCATCAGCGGCCTCCTCTCCCTGAGGTACTTGTTGATGATTTATTTATTTATCGATATTTAGGCCTTTGTTCTCGGATCCTCGTTCTTTTGTTCCTTGTAAAACACTTTGATTGTTTAGTAAATTATCGATTCCTTTGTGAAAAACAGTAATTTTTTTCCCCCTTCGTGAATTTCCTCACTTCTTGTAAAATGTGAAACTATTACTACCACAAGCATGATTTATTTATTTATTATTTTAACGTTGACCCCATTTTGTACGTTCAAAATGAACACGTGATTTCTGTTGACCAATGAGCTTTGAGCGATGGGATTTTTCAGGTCCCTTGGAGGAGGAAAACCACGGACCTGGAACCTGGAACCTGAAAACGTTTCGTGATTCGGGATTCGGACCTTTTCGCGACATTTATGGATCTGGAGCACGACGTCCCAAGACCTTGTGGTTTGGTAACAGTCGCGAGGCCGGTGTTTGATCACCGTTGTGTGCGTGTGTCCCGCAGCGCGAGTGCATCTCCATCCACGTCGGCCAGGCGGGCGTACAGATGGGAAATTCGTGCTGGGAGCTCTATTGTCTGGAGCACGGGATCCAGCCTGATGGACAAATTCCCAGTGACAAGACCATCGGGGGTGGAGACGACTCTTTCAACACCTTCTTTAATGAGACCGGTGCCGGGAAACGCGTTCCTCGTGCCATCTTTGTCGATCTGGAACCGACCGTGATCGGTGGGCAACCTGTCGTGAAGTTCCTTCTTCGTCGTCCTCCTTATGTTCCCCTTGTACTCCTCTTTCTGAACTTCCAGTTTGTAAGGTCACTGACCTTCATGTTGTAACCCTTCTTCAGACGAAGTGCGCACCGGTACTTATCGACGACTCTTCCACCCCGATCAACTCATTTCGGGTAAAGAGGATGCAGCCAACAACTACGCACGGGGCCACTACACCATTGGAAAGGAGATCGTGGACCTGGTTGAAGACCGCATCCGTAAGCAGGTACACCGGAAAGAATCGTTTCTTCAAAATACCTCTCAATATTTTATTTATCTCATCTCGACTTGGAGGGACGTTATGGCCTCCCGATGGTCCAGCAGCGACAGGCGAGTCCACAGGAGGTTTAAGGAACCAACAGGAAGTCCCCTTGTAGGTCCTGTCATTGTTAGTGAATAAATCTTCTCAACACCAATATATGTGATCTACTTCCTGAACCCCAGGTGGACCAGTGCACAAGCATGCAGGGTTTCCTGATCTTCCACTCATTAGGGGGCGGCACGGGTTCGGGCTTTTCCGCCCTGCTCATGGAGCGCCTCTCCATCGACTACGGCAACAAGCCCAAGCTGGAGTTCACCGTGTCCCCGGCACCTCACGTGTCCACCGCTGTGGTCGAGCCGTACAACTCCATTCTGATGACCCACACCACGCTGCAGCACGCGGATTGCACCTTCATGGTGGACAACGAGGCCATCTACGACGTATGTCGTCGCAACTTGGACATCGAGCGTCCGACCTACACGAGCCTGAACCGCCTCATGGCACAGATCGTCTCGTCCGTCACCGCCTCGTTACGCTTCAACGGCTCACTCAACGTCGACCTGAACGAGTTCCAGACGAACCTGGTGCCCTACCCGCGGGTCCACTTCCCATTGATCACTTTCGCACCCATTATTTCCTCTGAGAAGGCCTTTCACGAGCAGATGTCGGTGTCCGAGATCACCAGCGCGTGTTTCGAGCCGGCCAATCAGATGGTGAAGTGCGACCCTCGGCACGGCAAGTACATGGCGTGCTGCATGCTGTACCGCGGAGACGTCGCCCCCAAGGACGTGAACGCCGCCATCGCGACCATCAAAACGAAGCGCTCCATCCAATTCGTCGAATGGTGTCCTACCGGCTTTAAGGTACGTCCGTCAGGAAGCCATTAGGGTCCTGTTAGAAAATTGCGGCTGTGCCGTTGTGCTCACTTACCAACCATCGCTTCTCCTCTTCCCAGGTCGGCATAAACTGCCAGCCTCCGACCGTGGTGCCTGGGGGTGATCTCGCCAAGGTCCAGCGGGCCGTGTGCATGTTCAGCAACACGACGGCCATTGTGGAAGCCTGGGCACGACTCAATCATAAGTTCGACCTGATGTACGCCAAACGCGCCTTTGTGCACTGGTACGTGGGCGAAGGAATGGAGGAGGGAGAGTTTCTGGATGCACGGGAGGACCTCGCCGCGCTGGAGAAGGACTATGAGGAGGTTGGAGTCGACTTGGTTGAGGGAGAGGGGGGTGAGGGAGAGGAGTTCTAGATGGTTAGGTTCCTGTCTTCTTCATCGGGTTGTTATTTATTGTATTGTTGTTGAGTTTGATGTGAAACACTTTTTTTTCAAGTCGAAAGGTTGTTCCTGTTTTGGAGGAGGTTGGAGGTCAGGGTACTGCATCCTGACCTTAACAAGGTTGGTGTGAAGGAGCCAACCAAAGATTGCCGAGTTTAAAAGCAGTTCATTCATTTATTTATTTTTAAACCTTCCTTATTCCTTCATCCTTCATCCTTCCCTGCACTTTGAATCGTTTCCTGTTCTTTGATTTTTTCATTAAACTTTACTGAAAGCCTTTGTTGGGATCTTACCATGTACTTTTACCCTCTGTAGGTATTTGAGTGAATGTTAATATGATTAATATGTTTGTGTCGTTCCTTTCTCTACTTTGTCCAGAGTTCATCACCGATTCTGAAGTGTCTAACGAACGAGGTCCAGCACGTATTGCAGGTGATACCAAGGTGACGAGTGGTCCAGTTTACACACAGGAGCGAGTGATGTAAACCATCTCCGATGGTCCGAAATGAAAGATTCATCTTGGTGTGACGTGAACCAAAGACCTTGCAGCTTGAGCGAACGACTTGCTTGATTCCATTTGCCCAGAAGTCCGTCGATTCCTTTATCTGAAGAAACTCCGCGATGAAAACGACATCGTTACTTTTCAGTGCGAACTCGCAGATTAAAAAGTGATAAACCACGAGGATTCCTCTCGATCAAGTTCTCAGAACGATCGGGGACATTCGAGCATGGCCAAGCTCTCGCAGTCCAGGTTCAAGTTCCAAATGTGATCGAGACTCAGACCTTGAGTAGCAGCGCCGAATGCAGATGGGTAACGTTATTTGACCCCAAGTGGGTCATGATGAGGGAATCACAATCAGAAAGTGTTCATCCATGTTCGTGGCTGCTATACTTTTGGAGATAGCAGGGGGAAAGAAAATCATGTTTGTTGGATATGCATGGTCGGGCGCCATTTTTAAATTAAATGACCAATCGTTTCGGCTTTTATACATGATGCAATATTGATATCATCGTGTACGGTGTGAACAGCTGAGTTCATAAAGTGCTCAAAAGTTGTACGATCGAAAATAAGCAAATAGGAGCCAAATTTAAACAAAATTTTTGGTCCGTTTTGGTACCTTTAGATGTTTTTTAGTGGTTTTGGTACTTTTTTCCCCAGGAAATGACGTCACACTGCAGAGAAAGTAGTTAACTGTATATATATATATATATACAGTGTAAATTGCAGAACTGTACTTTACGACATAGTGCTTTAAAGCATTGTTTGGTACTTTGTGGTTCCAAACCACAAATTTTGTGGATCTTTATTTTTTTTGTGGCTCCTCCACAAGCCGTGACTGTAGACACACAAAAAAAAAAGAGTAAAATCTTCCCCATTTAATTTTCCATGACACCTGCTGTAATACTCCTCTCTTACGTGTCCATCCTTTGTTCAGTCTTTCCTGGTGATCGCTGCAGTTTTAATCCTGATTTATCTGCCTCGTTAAACTACTTCTTCTCAGAAGACGTCGCGAGGTCGAGTCCGTTCATTGCTGATACGTGAAACACCCTGCAACCCATGCTGACAGAAAACAGATGCTTTTTGGAACAGCATCCACATTTTCCATCCTATCATCAAGTAACCGTGTTTATACATTCTCCATGGGGAGGCGCTCCTGTGCTGAAAGTTTCGTGCCAATCGCTCAAGCGGTTTTGGAGAAAACGAATAAAGGTGAAAAAGTGATGGCCTCTCCCGACATGGTCGAGGGTGGTTGTGGACACCTATTACTAGTTTATACCTGCTGTTGTTTTGTATTTTCCCTTCTTCTGTAACACCAAAATGCAACCTCCTTTTGAGAGCTTCAGAACTACGGAACCCGACTCGTCCATCCTCACTCCCAAGACCGGACCGTGGTGTTTAGGTTCAACAGAACAATGCATCGGTCAGAGGTTCGGAGCACTACCAACAACTCTTGTGAAGTACTGGAAATTACAGAGCATTATCTTTATTTCCATGGGCTTCAAAAGGGTACAGCAGATGAAAGTAGTATCAAAGAAAGAAAAACAATTGATAAATGGTTAGAATACCCGACAATCAGACGCAGCATGATTTACGGGGTTCGTTGAGTCATACTCGTGGGTCGTGTCCGTTGTGGTGAGATCAGCTCTCACCTGGAATGCAGTTCAACGAGGTTAGCCATGAGTGAGTCGACCCTTTTGATGACATGTGAAAGGTCAACCACAAAGGTTCCTTCCTGCGCAAGTGATGCCCTCAACAACCTCAATGATTCGAAATGATTGTTTAGAAAACGAAGCTGTGAAATGTTAATGTGGCTCCACATTCATTGATTGGTAAATGTTGTTAAAATGTTACTTTTATAAGGTACACCTTACAGGTACACTTTTATAAGACACCCAGATCTCCACATGGTCACCTTGCTATACCCAAACTAGTTCTCGACTGACCTCCACCCATTCCCCCCCCCTTGCTTCCCCGAATCCCCACCTACCCAAATCATTAACTGCTCACATAGCACTCACACTTAGATCTATAATTCCCCACCTTCCCACCTACCAACCCAGATTCCCAGTTGCCCACTTACCAGCACCATCAATATCCCATTTCCCACCTTCCAATCTTCCCCTGATCCTTAATTTCCCACCTACCAACTCCAATAAGATCTCCAATTGCCCACCGCCCCACATTCCCAATTTCCCAACTACCAACCCAGATCCACACCTACCAGCCCCACTTATATCCCCAGTTTCCCACCCTACCAACCTTACTCGGATCCTCAGTTTCACACCCACCCAAATCCTCATTTACTAACTCCACCGAAATAGCCAATGTCCCACCGAGAAAAATGAGCAACAACCAAAATAAAATAACAAGTGAAAGTATGTTGGTACTTCCCCTGTGTGGTGAAATAAAAACACGATTTGGGAAAAGGAGGAGAAAGCATCTCCCGACACGGACAGACAGTAAAGCACGCTCATGTGGATTCAAACTCATTTCTTTTTGAAAACGTTGCGAAAAATTTTCTCCTTCAACTCTTTTTTCTTCGTGCCCGGATTTTTGGCATCTCCGGACGCTGATGATTGGTGCGCGTCGCTGGTCGCTCCCAGAGGCATGACCTCAGTGGGTAGAGTTGCACTGCCACCGGTTGCTCCCAGAGGCATGACCTTAGCTGGTGGAGTTTCAGTCTCACTGGTCACTCCCAGAGAAACGACCTCAGCAGGTTGAGTTGCACCTTCACCGGTCACTTTCAGGGGCATGATCTTAGCAAGAGTTGCACTCTTACCGCTCACTCTCAGGGGCTTAGCGGGTGGAGTTGCAATGTCACTGGTCGCTCCCAGAGGCACGACCTTAGTGGGTGGAGTTTCACCTTCACCAGTCACTCCCAGAGGCACGACCTTAGTGGGTGGAGTTGCACCTTCACCAGTCACTCCCAGAGGCACGACCTTAGTTGGTGGAGTTGCAGTCTCACTGGTCACTCCCAGAGAAACGACCTCAGCAGGTTGAGTTGCACCTTCACCAGTCACTTTCAGGGGCATGATTTTAGTGAGGAGTGTCTTACCACTCGCTCTCAGGGGCATGATCTTTGCGGGTGGAGTTGCAGTCTCACTGGTCGCTCCCAGAGGCAGGATCGTAGCTCGTGGGGTTGCACGCTCACCGGTCACTTTCAGGGGCATGATCTTAGCGAGGGTTGCACTCATACCGGTCGCTCTCAGAGGCAAGACCTTAGTGCGGAGTGTTGCACTCTTACCGCTTGCTCTCAGGGGCATGACCTTAGCGGGTGGAGTTTCAGTCTCACTGGTCGCTCCCAGAGGCATGACCTTCGCTCGTGGGGTTGCACGCTCACCGGTCGCTTCCAGAGGCATGACCTTCGTGGGTTGATTTGCACTCTCACTGATCGATCCTCGAGGCACTATCTTAATGGGCAGAGATTCATTCTCACAGGTCACTCCCGGAGGAACGATCTTCATGGGTAGCGATGCACTCTCACTGCCGCGGCTGCTCTGAGAGTCCAAAGAACATTCGTCGGAAACTCCGCCGATGGTGCAAATCCAACCATTCATTTCATCCTGAAAGGAAGGACAAGCAAGAGAGTACTGGATAAATGGACAAAGAGATTTAATTGGTCAAATAATCATAAATAATTTGTGCAATTTTTGAAAAGTCAACACTGATCAAAACTCGAGGTAAATGTGTAAAGGTTGTAGATCATCTATTGTTGATGTGAACAGAACACATTGTGTACAAACATGTTCTGTGAACCGCAGTCGTGCAGAATACCTCCCCTGTGTTCTCTTCAATATACAGAACACCGTGTGTACAAATCACATTGTGTACAAATAAACAATGTGTACAAATAAACAATGTGTACAAATCACATTATGTACAAATAAACAATGTGTACAAATCACATTGTGTACAAATAAACAATGTGTACAAATAAACAATGTGTACTAATAAACAATGTGTACAAATCACATTATGTACAAATAAACAATGTGTACAAATAAACAATGTGTACAAATCACATTATGGACAAATAAACAATGTGTACAAATCACATTATGTGCAAATAACAATGTGTACAAATCACATTGTGTACAAACAAACAATGTGTACAAATAAACAATGTGTACAAATCACATTGTGTACTAATACACAATGTGTACAAATCACATTGTGTACAAATAATGTGTACAAATAAACAATGTGTACTAATAAACAATGTGTACAAATCACATTATGTACAAATAAACAATGTGTACAAATCACATTATGTACAAATAACAATGTATACAAATCACATTGTGTACAAATAAACAATGTGTACAAATCACATTATGTACAAATTAACAATGTGTACAAATATACAATGTGTACGAATAAAAATGTGTACAAATCACATTATGTACAAATAAACAATGCGTACAAATCACATTATGTACAAATAACAATGTGTACAAATCACATTGTGTACAATTAAACAATGTGTACAAATCACATCATGTACAAATAACAATGTATCCAAATCACATTGTGTACAAATAAACAATGTGTACAAATCACATTATGTACAAATAAACAATGTGTACAAATCACATTGTGCACAAATAAACAATGTTTACAAATACACAATTTTCAAATAAATGTGTAAAAATAAACAATGTGTACTAATAAACAATGTGTCCAAATAAATAATGTGTACTAATAAACTTTTTTACAAATAACGTGCTCAAATAAACAATATGTACAAATAAACAATGTGTACTTATAAACAATGTGAACAAATAAATAATGTGTACAAATAAACAATGATCACAAATAAATAATGTGTACAAATAAACAATGTGTATTAATAAACAATGTGTCCAAATAAATAATGTGTACTAATAAACTATTTTTTACAAATCACGTGTTCAAATAAACAATATGTACAAATAAACAATATGTAAAAATAAACAATGTGTACTAATAAACAATGTGTCCAAATAAATAATGTGTACAAATAAAGAATGTGTACCAATAAACAATATGTGCAAACAAACAATGTTTACAAATAAATAATGTGAACAAACAAATAAAGTGTACCACGAAACAATGTGGACAAAAAAATAATGTGTACAAATCAACAATGTGTACAAATAAACACTGTGTACAAATAAACAATGTTTCCAAATAAACAATGTTTCTAAATAAACAATGTTATAAAATGAATAATGTGTACAAATAAACAATGTGTACCAATAAACAATGGGTACAAACAAACAATGTGGACAAATGAATAATGTGGACAAATAAACAATGTGTACTAATAAGCAATGTATCCAAATAAACAATGTGTACTGATAAACAATGTACAAATAAATATTGTGTACAAATAAACAATGTGTAAAATCACAGTGTACAAATAAACAATGTGTACAAATAAACAATGTGTACAAATCACATTGTGTACAAATAAACAATGTGTACAAATAAACAATGTTTACAAATAAACAATGTTAACAAATAAATAATGTGTACAAATAAACAATGTGTACCAATAAACAATGTGAACATACAAACAATGTGGACAAATAAATAATGTGGACAAATAAACAATGTGTACAAATAAACAATGTGTACCAATAAACAATGTGTACAAACAATGTGGACAAGTGAATAATGTGGACAAATAAACAATGTGTACAAATCACATTGTGTACAAAGAAACAATGTGTGCAAATAAACAATGTTTGCAAATAAACAATGTTTACAAATAAATAATGTGTACAAATAAACAATGTGTACTAATAAACAATGTGTACAAACAAACAATGTGGACAAATAGATAATATGTGCAAATAAACAATGTGTACGAATAAACAATGTGCACAAATCACATTGTGTAGAAATAAACAATGTGGACAAAGCACATTGTGGACAAATAAACAAAGTGTACAAATAAATAATGTGTACAAATAAACAAAGTGTAAAATCACATTGTGTACAAATAAATGTGTACTCAAACAATATGTACAAATAAATGTGTACTAATAAACAATGTGGACATATAAACAATGTGTAAAATCACATTGTGTACAAATAAACAATGTGTACTAATAAACAATGTGTACAAATCAACAGTGTGTACAAATGAACAATGTGTAAAATCACAGTGTACAAATAAACAATGTGTACAAATAAACAATGTGTACAAATCACATTGTGTACAAATAAACAATGTGTACAAATAAACAATGTTTACAAATAAACAATGTTAACAAATAAATAATGTGTACAAATAAAAAATGTGTACCAATAAACAATGTGAACATACAAACAATGTGGACAAATAAATAATGTGGACAAATAAACAATGTGTACCAATAAACTGTGTACAAACAATGTGGACAAGTGAATAATGTGGACAAATAAACAATGTGTACAAATCACATTGTGTACAAAGAAACAATGTGTGCAAATAAACAATGTTTGCAAACAAACAATGTTTACAAATAAATAATGTGTACAAATAAACAATGTGTACTAGTAAACAATGTGTACAAACAAACAATGTGGACAAATAGATAATATGTGCAAATAAACAATGTGTACGAATAAACAATGTGCACAAATCACATTGTGTAGAAATAAACAATGTGGACAAAGCACATTGTGGATAAATAAACAAAGTGTACAAATAAACAAAGTGTAAAATCACATTGTGTACAAATAAATGTGTACTCAAACAATATGTACAAATAAATGTGTACTAATAAACAATGTGGACATATAAACAATGTGTAAAATCACATTGTGAACAAATAAAAATGTAGAAATAAACAATGTGTACAAATAAACAATGTGTAAAATCACATTGTGTACAAACAAATATGGACTAATAAACAATGTGTACAAATCACATTGTGTACAAATAAATAATGTGCAACAAATAAACAATGTGAACAAATCATATTGTGTACAACTAAACAATGTGTACAAATCACAATGTGTACAAATAAACAATGTGTTCAAACAAACAATGTGGACAAGTGAATAATGTGGACAAATAAACAATGTGTGCAAATAAACAATGTTTGCAAATAAACAATGTTTACAAATAAATAATGTGTACAAATAAACAATGTGTACTAATAAACAATGTGTACAAACAAACAATGTGGATAAATAGATAATATGTGCAAATAAACAATGTGTACGAATAAACAATGTGCACAAATCACATTGTGTAGAAATAAACAATGTGGACAAAGTACATTGTGGACAAATAAATATTGTGCACAAATAAACAATGTGTACTAATAAACAATGTGTACAAATCACAACGTGTACAAATAAACAATGTGTACAAATTGTACAAATGTATACAATGTGGCAGGGTTTGTCTCCGGACGTGTCCTGGCGGTGTTTCTGTCCGGAAGCGAGTTTGTCTCCGGACATGTCCGAGTGGTGCTTGTCTCCGGCCAGCTTGGCTCCGGATGCGTCCGGGCGGTATTTATGTCTGGACGGGAGTTTGTCTTCAAACTTGTCTGGATAGGGGTTTGTCTCCGGGCCATGCTTATCGCATGATCGGTAGAAAATGGATTTCAGACATTATTTTGTTTCAATCTTCACTGTTATTCCATGCAGATTCATTTTGATGAGACTGTATGAATTGCAATTAATGCTCCACCGCACATTGCCTTCCCTTCCTCTCACCTCATGCTATCTTCCCTGCCTACACTCCTCCTCGCTCCCACTCCCTCATTTCCCCTCCTCTTCTCATCCCACCTCTTCACTCTTCCCGCTCTCTCTCTCCCCCACCCCTCTCTCCCTCTTTTTCTCCCTCCCCCTTTAGTATTACCATCAGCGAAGTGACGGGTAGTATTTGCAAGTATATAAATAAATAAACAATCTGTCAATCCCCTCCTCTCTTTGTGCTGTTGTTACCTCCAACACTGAAGGTGGAGGACGGTGATGTTTTCACCCGTGTCTGTTTGTTTGTCGGTTTGTCCGTCTGTGAGCCGGATATCTTAAAACGTTTTGGACGAGTTGTGACAAAACTTGGTGGATGAGTTGGTCAGGTGACAAAACAAGCCGATTCGATTTTGGTTCAGGTCTGGATACAGATCCGGCCTATCAGTGGGATACAAAACGTAAACTTTTCAGGCTGGCAGAGGTATGTGCTCTTCCAAGTACTGTTCTAGTTTTCCTTCTGTTACGTCCTGATCCATTCTGTGTTCTCGCTCCTCCACGAACCGAGACACTACACGTAAAAATCCCTTTAAACCACCGCTCTGGGGATGTTACAGTCACAGCAAATTATATTATTTATGAAAGTCGTGCCAGGCTTAGTGTTGGGAGATGCTGGTGAGGAACTAGTCAGGTACTTACATCATCCTTGGCTTGAAACAAGTATTCGTTCCCATCACGAAGCCTGCGACAAATGACTCGTAAATCAAGAAGCATCAGATCCGGTGGAAATGTCAGAGCCAACAGCCTTTGAAAGCCAAAAGCCTTTGTAAGATTTAAATTGAAGAGTTAACCCACCGGAGCCTGAAAACGTGCCTCCTCTTATTGTAGTCCGAAGCAACCTCACAGATGGCTTGGATCAGACATACGGGGTACTCGTCGTGGTACCTGGTCCCTGCACGGACATTTGTCTCGTCCTTGTAGAAAGCCAGGTTTTGGCCGTACAGGACACAGTACACCGTCTGCCATGACCTGGACATTCAAAATCACATGATGCCTCTGTGGTAGTAAGTTAGCAACAGCAAGTTAGCAGAGGTAAAGCAGCAGTAATTTCGCAACAGAAAGATAGCAGCAATAGGTTAGCAATAATAAGGTAGCAGCAATAAGTTAGCAGAACGTTTGCAGTTGTAAATTAACAGGAGAAATTTAAAGTTATATCTAAAATAAGCGAAATGAACATTCAATGAAGCCACCCTGAGAGTCATAGTTGTGGC
>NC_140979.1:405719-482273 GCF_056783735.1 Eptatretus burgeri
ACCCCGCGCTTCCTGATTGGACGGATCAGAAGTGGGCATGTAGCATTCCTGATCCGAATTCTTCTCGGAAAGGCCGCATTTTGCACTCGCGGCTCGGCGCGTATCTTGTACGAGCCAGGACAGCCCGACGCTCGGTGCTCACAGGTGGTGCGGGAATGGCGGTAGAAGGAGGGAGGTGAGGGTGGTGGAGGGTTTCCGGCGGTGGCCGATGGCCATGGTGCCGTTTGGAATGGCGGTGATGCGATGTTTGCGGGAGCGAGTTGTGAAGGTATAGGTCGTGGCTGTTGGCGTTGTTGTTGTTGTGAAGCGGCGTTGTGGTTGGTGGTTGTTGTGTGATGGCGGTTTGTTCAAAATAAAGATAGAACAGAAAAACGGCTATCTCAAAGCGTCGCAGCCCGAATGAATCACATTTATTCCCTCTAAACAACGGGTTTGGGGCGAACTACACATGTACTCAAGAGATATCTCACCTACGCGATCTGAATGGTGGTTTGCGAATTTTCACAGCCGTAACAATATCTATCGGGGTCGAAGAGGATCTACAGGGCTGTGGGTGGAGGGGGAGGAGGGAAGGGGTTGCAATGATGCATTCTCTGAAACTTTCCAGTTAGTTTTGAGTTTCATTGTCTTTGCAGATAAAGAAATGAAAATCATTTCTTTTACCAACTCTGCTCAGTTCGACACAGAAGATAATTTCAATCAGCAAGTGCCTTGTTGTCGGGACAATCACAAATTGAGCAGCGTCTCTTCCAACAACCACAAAAGTTGTTTAAAGGCGATCAAGCAGATACAAGGAAACGAGAAACCCTTCAAGCGTTCCGTGTGTACCAAGACTTTTACTACTTCATCAAATTCACATCGTCATACAAGATTACATTCCGGGGATAAACTCTACAAATGTTCTGTTTGCCCCAAGGCAATTGCTGATTCATCATCTTTCCATCGACATGAACGAGTACATTCCGGGGATAAACCCCACAAGTGTTCTGTTTGGCCCAAGGCATTTGCTGCTTCATCAACTTTACAAAAACATGAACGAGTACATTCCGGTTATAAACCCTACAAGTGTTTTGTTTGCCCCAAGGCATTTGCTGATTCATCATCTTTACATCAACATGAACGAGTACATTCTGGGGATAAACCCCACAAGTGTTCTATTTGCCCCAAGGCATTTGCTGCTTTTTCAACTTTACATCAACATGAACGAGTACATTTCGGGAATAAACCCTACAAGTGTTCTGTTTGCCCCAAGGCATTTGCTGATTCATCATCTTTCCATCGACATGAACGAGTGCATTCTGGGGATAAACCCTACAGGTGTTCTGTTTGCCCCAAGGCATTTGCTGCTTCATCAACTTTACATCAACATGAACGAGTACATTCTGGGGATAAACCTTTCAAGTGTTTTGTTTGTAACAAGGCATTTACTCAATCATCATCTTTACAAAAACATGAACGAGTACATTCCGGGGATAAACCCTACAAGTGTTCTGTTTGTAACAAGGCATTTACTCAATCATCAACTTTACATCAACATGAACGAGTACATTCCGGGGATAAACCCTACAAGTGTTCTGTTTGTAACAAGGCATTTACTCAATCATCAACTTTACATCAACATGAACGAGTACATTCTGGGGATAAACCCTACAAGTGTTCTGTTTGCCCCAAGGTATTTACTGATTCATCATCTTTACATCATCATGAACGAGTACATTCTGGGGATAAACCCTACAAGTGTTCTGTTTGTAACAAGGCATTTACTCAATCATCAACTTTACATCATCATGAACGAGTACATTCTGGGGATAAACCCTTCAAGTGTTCTGTTTGTCACAAGGCATTTACTCAATCATCATCTTTACATCATCATGAACGAGTACATTCTGGGGATAAACCCTACAAGTGTTCTGTTTGTAACAAGGCATTTACTCAATCATCAACTTTACATCATCATGAACGAGTACATTCTGGGGATAAACCCTTCAAGTGTTCTGTTTGTCACAAGGCATTTACTCAATCATCAACTTTACATCATCATGAACGAGTACATTCTGGGGATAAACCCTACAAGTGTTCTGTTTGAAACAAGGCGCTTGTTTCTTCATCAAATTTTTTCTCGTCATCAAAAAAATACACACGAAGATTCAACAGAGGTGCGAGGACCCAGCGACTTCGATGTGAATTCCTTGTTATCAGGGAAATGACCAAGTACCTGGATCTGGAAAATGAAGTCAAAATAACCTGGAAGTTGAAGAGTGTCGACATTGTGTCCGTGATAACTGCAGCAACTGGAGTGATGAAGAAGAACCTGATTTCAATCTTCAAAAACATCCCTGGGAATGAATATTACGAATAAGTAACTACAGTTGGAGGCTGTCTTGTGTTAAATGATGATCCTGAAAAGAACCCTCGGAACGAAACTCTGAGAACAAGAAAACTTCACAACTTGCTCAATCAAACATGACCCTTCACCAAAATGGAGGTGGATACACACACACACACACACACACACACACACACACACACACACACACACAACCACACGAATACACTCAAACACAATCACACGAATACACTGAAACACACAATCACACGAATACATGCGAAACACACACTCAAACACACATACACACACACACACACACACACACACACACTCAAACACACATACACACACACACACACACACACATACACACACACATAAAGCCACACCAATACACTAAAACACACACGATCACATGAATACACTCAAACACACAATCACAGGAATACACTCAAACACACAATCACACACAACCACACGAATACACCCAAACACACAATCACAGGAATACACACAATCACAGGAATGCACTCAAACACACAATCACACGTGAGGGTTCATCAACTTTTGGTATTATTTGCTGTTCGGGTGGTTTTAATTGTTATTGTGTTTATTTTTTGAAAACCCTCTTGTTTTGGAAACGTACAGAAAGGTTGGGTCCGTTTCACAACGTCCGTTGTCACGTAAGGAGATTATTTAATCAGTGAGTTGTTTTTTTCATTTTCCGTGTGTTCGGGTAATGTTTTGAAAAAAAACAAAATGGTTTGAAATGTAAATGTTTGAAATTTGTCTCGTGCATGTATTACTGTGTCAGGAAACGTGCCGTGCATCCATTTTACTGTAACATATGGGTGTTTTATTGCTGTTTTTTGTCACCCAGGTCGTCCGTCCGTCCGTCCGTCGGTCCGTCCGCACAGGCGTCAACATTTATAGCTGTGAGTGCGATAACTCATAAACTGTTCGCCATATCGATTTGAAATTTGGGTCACACATGTACCACCTGAAAAGGAAGAACCCTATTGATTTTGGGTGTGGCTGGATCCAAGATGGCCAACTGGGGCGGCCATCATGAAAAAAATGTTTTTTGTAATAAATGGAAAAACGAAAACAAAGAAAAACGAGGGGTCTACGGGTGGGTTGCCCCTGTCAAAGAATTCTCAATTCCTTCCGTATATTTGAGTCATTTATTAAAACAAAACATATGCAAGCACGAAAATATCGATATGGAGAATTCAGAGGCGCTTCATTAAGTCGCATGGCCTTCCTCTGATTCTGCTGTACATACATGGAAACTTTGAATTCTTATATAGAATTCAGTGAGACAATGTCTGTTCATCCTCCAGACATGCTGACGCCACAGCTGATGTTTTTGGGGTTCAGGGGAAATAATCACTCACAGCTTTGTAGCAGTTGCCATTTGGCAGGGATGAGGAATATTTGTGACGTGAAGCCTGATGGGAGTTTTGGTCATTATTTTCACACACATTCCATTTCAGCGAGACTCTTGTTTCCAGACAGACTTTCAGGCACCAGTATGTAATTATTTATTTATATGAATCCGTCAATAATACAAATAAAATTCGAGGTGATTGTATTATCTTGGATGAGGATTAAAGATTATTTGGAAGGCCAATCTGTTTTGGGGAACAAGGGGTATTTTTACTTATCAGACTGGTAACCTTCCAATACAGTCAAGAGATATGAGGTCATTTAAAATGCGAATATGTATTATTAAAATAGATACATGTTCAAGCACATAGATGTAATAAGCATGTTGTATTTGAGTACATTTCCCATAAAAGAGTTATAACAATACATTGTGCTTTTCCCAAAAACATTTAATTTTTCAAGTTAATTTCAATCAAGCCTAATTGGCAACATTATATTTTTTTATTTTTTTTTATCACCCTCACATTTTGCTAATTTTGGAGAAATTTGCACCGACACCCCCCAAAATATGTATTTGATTTCTTCTCCGAAACGACACACAATTTCAATGAAACTTGACCACAACATTCACGAAAGTTTCTTCACGACGTTAAAAAAAAAAAATATATATATATATATTTTGTTACAGATTCCGCGCCCGCCGGCGTGCGATCAGCCACGTAACTCAAATCACGACACGTCGCCCACCGGAACGGACAATTCAGTCGTGACCCTCCGGGAACTACCACCAGGAGCCAGTCACGAGTGGGGGTTTAACCTCACCACAACTCAGTCCACATTCTTCCCGCACGAAATAGGGTCCGATCGCCGAATGGTCGATTTACCTTAGTACTCGCGCGAGTAGCGTACCGAGGAGTTGTACCACGCCACAGGTCGACTCCAGACACGAACCGCTTAGGCGGCTCGTTCCGTACTACAGGGATAACCGAGCGGAGTTCCGCAAATCCGAAGGGCGGATTTGCCGGAGTGCAAATCCTGCCACCAACCTCCTCATAAAAAGTAACCCAACTGCAGGAGGACGTCCGCAGACACAGTTGGGCACTAGATATGGATGGCCGTTGGCTCACAAGGAGCTCCTCCGCCCTTTGACAGGTTTTGTTTTTAATCCTGCATATTTGTTTGTCCATATCCAAACACCCTCCTCACCAAAAACCTGGTGGGGGAGACGGTTTAGTCGTTGACAACCCGACCTTGGAACAGGTTAGTACAGGTTTACATGGTACCTGTAGCAGGTTACAGATCTTACCTGACCTTACAAACACCACATTCAAACACACACACACACACACACACACACACACACACACACACACACACACACACACACACACACACACACACACACACACACACACACACACACACACATAAACCCACACCAATACACTCAAACACACACGAATACACTCAAACGCACAATCACAGGAATACACACAATCACAGGAATACACTCAAACACAATCACAGGAATACACACAATCACAGGAATACACTCAAACACACAATCACAGGAATACACACAATCACAGGAATACACGCAAACACAATCACAGGAATACACTCAAACACACAATCACAGGTATACACACAATCACAGGAATACACTCAAACACACAATCACACATAAGGGTTCATCAACTTTTGGTATTATTTGCTGTTCGGGTGGTTTTAATTGTTCTTGTGTTAATTGATTGAAAACCCTGTTTTTTTGGAAATGTGCAGAAAGGTTGGCTGTCCGTTTCACAACGTCCGCTGTCACGTTAGTTTATTTATTTTTTGTATTCTTTTATTTGTATTCTTTATTTATTATTTCTATATTATTTTGTATTCTTTATTTTTTATTATCTTTTTGTATTTTTGTATTTTATATATTTTTTGTATTTTGTATCCCTGGAAAACAGTGAGCTGTTTTTTTTCATTTTCCGTGTGTTCGGGTAATGTTTTGAAAAAAAAAATGGTTTGAAATGTAAATGTTTGAAATTTGTGTCGTGCATGTATTACTGTGTCAGGAAACGTGCCTTGGATCTTCTTGATCTCCTTTTTACAGTCAGGAAACGTGCCGTGCATCCATTTTACTGGAACATATGGGTGTTTTCTTTGTTTTTTTTATGTTTGCTGCTGATGTTTTATTGCTGAACATAAAGTGCTGTCATGGTCCGAAATAAACCATTAATGATTGTGGCTGCCATCAGGCAGCCTCTCACAACCGTCTCCCATCTCCGAGGAAATAATCTCCGCGACAACTGTCTCCGCGGCCACAGTCAGGCAACCGACTCCGAGGCAGCCGTCTCCGGTCTCCGAGGCAGCTGTCGCCAAGGTAACCATCTCTGATCTCCGAGGCAACCGTCAGGCAGGTCCAACTACCCTTTTCCATGTATAAGATGAGATTTCAGTTTCTTACCCTAACTTAGCCCTCATTTACCAACAAATTTACAACTGAATCTTACCAACCAGGGTCTTTTTGGACACCAACTCACCAACACTCAGTTTCACTTAATCTGCTGAAGTTTCACATCAATTTTTTTGGGTGGGGGTGGGAGGGAGGGTTCAATGTCCAGGCTCTTATGAGAGATCACACACAGAACATACAACAAGGGGAGCAGCAAACAAGAGGGAAGGATAAAACAGTGGGGAACAGAGACGAGATCTGTGGAAGGGAGAGGGATGGGGCGGGGAACATGGGGAATACAAGATGGACATTACAGGGACATTCAGGACCTCACATGACAGGGAACTTTCAGGAAGGAAAGCAGGGAATTTGAAGGAGGTGGATTAGCGGGGATAGACAAAATGATGGTTTTGTATGGGGTTAGAGCTGGGTGGGGGGGGGGGCAAGGTCCCAGAGGAGACGGTACAAGACAGAAAGACCACCGACCTGCCTGTGGTGAAAGAGTGAGAGACCCAAAGATTGAGAGACTCGGCCTCATCGCGGTAGTTTCCACAATCCCAAGGTTGGGATCGGGAGACAACTACACCGTGAGAGAATACAAGAAGATATCAATCAATCATCCGGTTTATTTAATATCAATCCCACGTCACATCGTGTGTACAAGGTATGGGGTCAAAGTCGCTCCGAATCCAAAGGTCCCGTCCGTGTTTTGTGACTCGCCCGCTGTTTTGGCGCCACATGCTCCGCCCTCGCGCTCCCATCTTCCACCATTTTGTGTGTGGACACTGATCGTGCGGAGTCCTCGACGGACGAGCGTGGGGACGGCGGAACGCGATGTTGGGTGGTTTGTTTGTCCGAGACATAATAAGGGGGTTTAGGCCCCATTCGGCCCTCGAGGAGGGGAGTGGTGAGCGAGTACGGGTTTCTCTGATATGGAGGTCGAGGCTCAGGGAGCGGGTGCATCGCCGATCAAAGGGAATCGGACCTTGGACGCAGCTGTGATGGAGGGGAAGGGTACTCGAGGTACCCCTGAGACCCGGGATCCTCCATTTGAATAACCAGCGATCAACATGGACACGTTGCTGACCGCAGCACAATTGCTCCACCGTCAGGAGTGGAAACGTCCACCCGGTGAGTGGAGAGGGATCCGAGAGGGGTAGGGTGAGGGGTGGGGTGGAGGGGAGCTCGGGATGGGATCACCGGCGATATGACGTCATCACCGCGTCGGGGGAATCGCTGCTCATCTCGCATCTTCACACATCGTTGTCACCTCCACCCCCCAGGTTGGACGGACGTTATGTTTCCATCCATGTCTGTCTGTCTGTGAACAGGATATCTTAAGAAGTTGCGGATTGATTTGGTGGACAGGTTCGGTGTGTGACAAGGACAAATTGATTCGATTTTGCTGAAGATCCGAATCCGGACACGAGAATTATTTAATATCAAAAGTGATTCTTCAAATAGAGGAGAAGCTCTTACTTGGTGGAGAACTTGATCTTTGATGTCTTGAGACATTTCATCGATCCTTCCCCAGAACGAGATCTGCTGCACACAGAGACCACTTGGTTTTATGAGAGTCTCTCCGATGTTATGGCTCTTTTTGCTCTTTGTAATCAACATGGCGATCTCACAGGAAGCCTCAACAACCTTTGAAGTCTGTTTCCGAAATGCTCCACTGCTGTCCATCTTGGCTTGCTTCAAGGACTGCCTTTTTGTTTCAAAGAATGCCTTGGGTTTGGCAACGAAAGCAGAATGTGTTGTCTTCAAGTGGCGTTCCATTGTGTGGGCCGCACGACATCAAAGTTCAGTCTTGTGGCATATTACCCACTGGGGACCTGTGTGCCACCCTTTTGGAGGGACACAAATACAAATCGAATATGTTCGTCAACACACCCGCTTTTTTTCACTCATTGCGAATTATTTGGTTTGAAATGGGTCCTGCAAATCTGTGAAGAAAAAAAATCAATTTTCATATTAAAATAAAATATAAATTTTAATACGAAGTTTAAATGAATGTTAAATTTTAAAATTAATTTTAAAAAACGAAAATGGAAGGTCGAGTCGCGAATAGAAAAGGAAAAGTATTCGAGGAGATACTTTTGTCTTTTCGTGGGTGGAGCTGGTAACCTTTGCAACCATTAATGTTTTGATTTTCAAATGGTTTCTGGTCACTGTCACAGAAATAGACAATCACAGGTGAGATAGGTCCATTAAAAGTCTGTTGTCTGGTCAGGCCAGATGAGATCTGTGACTTGCTTTAGGAACCATGTAAACCTGTACGAACCTGTTTCATGGGGACCGAGAGGTGACGCTGTTCTCAGTGCCGGGCAAGGTCTTTGCTCTGATAATTCTTGATCGGGTTCGCCACCATCTGCTTGAGCACCAGGGTCCAGAGCAGTAAGGCTTTACACCAAAGAGGTCAACGATTGACTGTATCCTTACTCTTCGGGTGGTCACTGAACGCAGACGAGAGCTTCGGCAGGGGCTGCTTGCAGCCTATGTTGATCTCTGTGAAGCGTTTGATTCAGTGAATCCGAATGCCCTCTGGAGGATTCTTGGTTTTCGTGGAGTGTCATCAAACCTGATCAATCTGATGTCTGAACTCTACTCTGGTACTGAGAGTGCTGTGAGATGTAGTAGTACCATCTCTGACTTATCTCGAGTTGTGACTGGAGTTCGTCAGGGGTGTCTACTGGCCCCACACTTTTCAGCACTTGTATGGACTGGATTCTGGGGAGGATGTTGGAGAGATCAAGCTGCGGTGCATCACTTGGGAATATCAAGATCTCTGACCTTGATTTCGCAGATGATGCAGTCATCTTTGCGGGGATTCTGGATATCCTTTTGGGGGCCCTCGAGGTGCTGAACGAGGAGTTGGAGCCCCTGGGATGACGGGTTTCCTGGGTCCAGACTTAGATCCAGGCTTTCAATGACATCTTGGATTCTGCTATCTTATCTGTGCCTGTTTGTGGTGAGGATGTTGAGGTCGTGGAGAGATTCACTTACCTTGGCAGTGATATTCATGTCTCTGCTGACTGTGAGCCAGAGGTCAACAGACGTCTGGGTTGGGCCTGGGGAGTCATGGATTTATTGTGTCATGGGGTGTGGCGCTGCCGGTACCTCTGCAGGAGGACAAAGGTCCGAGTCTTCAGGTCCTTGGTGCTTCCAGTCTTGCTCTATGGATGTGAGACTTGAACTCTGACCAGGGATCTGAGATGGAGACTTAATTCCTTTGGTACCAGGTCTCTTCTTTGGTACCAGGTCTCTTCTTTGGTACCAATGAGATTTGTTACCTGCATCGTCTGTGAGCATCAGCTGCATAGTCTGCATGAACATGTGGCTCGTTTTCACAGATGCTGATCCTGCTCCCCAGATTCTCTTAGCGAGCGATCCTCGTGAATGGAGGAGGCCAATGGGCCGACCAAGTGTCTCGTGGTTGCAGCAGGTTGTTCAGCATCTCAAGGAGATGGGGATGAGCCAGGCATCTGTCTGGGGGATGGCCAGACAGAGACCCCTGGAGTACCGGCGGAATGTGGATGCGGTAACGCGCTACTCTGGCGCATGCTCCTATACATGACCTGGCCTGACAGGTGAGATATATTTAATTTCTGACAGATATTGTTGCAGGACGGGAGTCGTGTGAGAAGACCACGAGGTGGGGGAAGCTTTCTCGGCTCTCACCAGACTCCCGAGAATTGTAGGCCGTCGCACACGGATAATTCCGTGATGCGGCGGGTTGCTTAACCGACCGTGGACGCCAATAACTCAACTGAATGATCTGGGGTCCTCCCGTCTATGAGTTAATCGGTTTACCTAATTAATCACGTGATTTAATTTCCGGGGAACACGCCTTCGCTACGCCTTGTCCGAACCGGATCACTCTCCCGGATCAGATCACGTCACTGGATCAGATGCAGCCGAGCGACACTGCCAAGAACGTACCGGCTAAATGGAAGTGATCGCTGGGAATAAAGTCCTGGCTAATCTCGGATTCGGACCATGCTGGATCAATGGAAGAAAAGACAAAAACGAGCTGGGAACATTTCCAATAATAATTTATTTACAATGGGCGAGGAATGGTGTGTGGTACGATCAAGATTTATTGGGGTGTGTTGTGCAGAGATAGGGGGAGAGAGGTGTGGTGCAGCAAATAAACAACTAACTTTCAAAAGCGGACACAGAGCAGAGTTAACCTGAAAATAATAATAATAATAATGATAACAACAACGATCTTCTGTAGCCTTACTTAAGCAGACAGACACTAGTACACACACACACACACACACACACACACACACACACACACACACACACACACACACACACACACACACACACACACACACACACACACAAAGCCCGATGAAGAGGGAGTATTGAAACAAGAAGGAAGGGAAGTTGAGGCGACGATCTCGGTACCTTTGTTCTTGATTGCACGACGTGCCACCGATACGTCTCGGGGAGGGGGGGGGTGGCGGGAGAGATGCTCCATGGTGCGGTACCCAACAGCTGGCGCGTCATCTCTGGCTTCAGCAGCACGTATGGAGACCGTGTTGGTGAAGGGGGGCTTGAGTAGAGAAGGGGCGGAGTCCAGAGTGCTTGAATGGAGTGGTAGGTGGGTGGGGTCGACGTCGTGTAGGTGGAGACGAGGAGGCGGAGTCCAGGCAGCAGGAGGCGGGTCGTGCAGAGAAACGAGGGCGAGGCAAGAGAGACCCCTGGAGTACCGGCGGAATGTGGACGCGGTAACGCGCTACTCTGGCGCATGCTCCCATACATGACCTGGCCTGACAGGTGAGATATATCCAGGCAGCAGGAGGTGGGTTGTGCAGAAAGACGAGAGAGAGGCGGAGTCCAGGCAGCAGGAGGCAGGTTTTGTCGGCGAGGCGAGAGCGAGGCGCAGTCCAGGCAGCAGGAGGCAGGTCGTGGCAATGTCGAGCAGAGAGACGAGGGCAAGGCCAGAGAGAGAAAGGCGGAGGGACCGTTCTGACCTTTATAGGACTTGCACCACGGGGTGGTGGGCTACCCGAAGCGAAGCGTCATCACCTGAATCGGGCGCTCCGAATGGCCCCGACCCCTCATATGACCCGCTAACTTTGGCCGGAAACCGCCCCACTTCGTTTCCGACAAGGTCATCTCAGACAGCGAAAATATTCCGATCCGACCCCACGACATGACACGAATCGCCCACACCGAAATTGGCGCGTGAATCGTCCCGCAAAAACCCCCGGGCGGTGCCCTGGCGACTGGCCGAGGGTCCCGCATGCCCGCTCGGGTGTCCGACCAGCGCCGATCAATGCGCCCGCTCCGCGTGCGCCAACGTGTCCCGCACTGTACAACATTCCCGGGCTCAATTGCAGCTTCGCTGGCCGTAGAGACGAGAAGACGTTCACCATCCGTAGGGAATCCTCTGCTGCCCGCGAGGGCCGAAGGTTCATTGTTGTGGATAAACCCATGCATGTTTCGCGAGCGGCCAACGTGTCTGCCTTCGACCAAATCCCATACAGTGCGCGTGGTTCGGCTATTACGCACATGGCCAGCACTCACGTACGCACGACCCTGCCAGCGTGTGCCCGGGGCGAACACCGATATATATCAGATATTTGGTTGAAAAGGAACACGCCGCTTTTACTTCACACTCTCATCCCGCCCAACGTGCCGTGGCGTCACCTTTATCGGCCTCCGTACGTATTTCGTGCAGCGTGGGCGTCGTGCTGGCTGTTTCCTGTGTTGTGAAAAACACCATTTGTGCAGCCTCATAAGAGATATTCATTCGTTTGCCCTTTTGAATGCAACCGGCGATCTTCCCCAAATCATCGGAAGCTCGAGTCAATAATCCCGCAATGCCAAGCGCACTGAATGACTCCTCGCTCACGTTGAGTTTTGGGCTCGCTTGGGAACGAGTGCTCTGCACCATTAATGCTCGCGCGTCATCGTGTCCTCGCAGTGGCACCACACGCGCTGGTCTCCATGAGGGCCCATCTGACAGCGAAGGCGCACGTGGCTCAGATTTACTTCAGGAATAATCGGAAAAGAAGAATTGGGACGAAATGAAGAAAAACATGATGTAAGCAAACCTTGCTATGAGATCATCGCAACGCATGCCCCCTGTTGTCCCACTCGACAAAAGGAAAGGGACTATCTACACGTATATAAATGGAATAACTGTCTTGGGACCACTATCTGTTGGGTGCATGCGGTTCCGAGAACCGCCACAATATTATTGATCTTGCTGACCCCTTAACGATGTCTTATCTTAGGGGCATTCAAAAATTGTGTACCTAATGCGTGGGGGTTGGGGATTGGAATGGGGTTGGCGTGGGTGAATGTCCAACCTTTATTTTCAGGGAGTTTGCAGGTTATTTTTTTCGCCAAGTATCAAACGGACCCAAATGCAATACCCTCTCCTTCGGTGAGAGTAACGAGCTATTCAATTTGGGCGTTTCAAGGTGAGGTTTCCCGAAATCTTGAATGAGGTTCTGAAGGAGCTTTTCTTGATTAACCAAGGCTTCGCTGAGAGATCTCACTGTAAGCTGGTCGATGGAAGAAAAAAAAGTGATGCCACCATCCTGAGAAGTGGAAGAAGAGGAAGGAAGAAGAGTCGGCAGCATGAAAATAGCTTATCCATTTCTCTCTATATATTTGTATAAATATTTATACATATAACAGCGAAATATTTTTGTTTGTGACCTGACTGCTTTGGGCTCTGCGTACGTCTGTTAATTACAAATTATTGAAATGTGAGTTGGTCGATTGATTGATTATGTAGTTTTGGAACTTTTGTCCATTGTATCCTTGCTGATGGAATGTATGACTCTTAATTATGTACCAATTACGGGTTGGAACGTCTTAATTATGAATAATTACTCATCGAATTGTATTAATGACACAAAACCACACAAAACACCATGCTAAAGAAGTCCTGGCGAGGGACTGCAATATCTGATTACCCTCTCTTGTTAAGCCTCCCCCGATACTCCCGCAGGATAGGGGAAGGTTGATTGCTGTTATAGGGGTTGCTTGTGCATTTTGTACACCCCAACTTTTTTGCAATTTCTTCTCTGAAACTGCACACACGATTTTGATGATACTTGACCACAACCTTCATCACCCGGTATGCACTAAATCACCCGGTATGCACCAAAGTTTGCTCACGGTATAAATAAAACGGGCCTTATGGGGGCGGGGGGTTGGGGGGGTGTTTATATATATATATATATATATATATATATATATATATATATATATATATATATATATATATATATATATATACATATGTGTTTATATAATATTGTTACGGATTCGCGCCCGCCGGCGTGCTGACGGCCACGTAACTCGAATCGCGGCATGTCGCCCACCGGACGGACAATCCAGTCGTGACCCTCTCGGACTAACGCCGGGAACCAGTCACGGGTGGACCTTTCGGTCTCACCGCGATCGAGCCAATCAGCCCCCGCGTGGGATAGGGTTGCTCGCCAAATTCGACCTACCTAAGTACCCACACGGAGGGTAGACCGGGCGATCGCACCTCGCCGCAGGTCGACTTCGGACACGGGCCACTTAAGCGACCCGTTCCGTACTATCGGGATAACCGAGCGGTGTTATCGTCGGCCTCGACGGTTCGATTAATTATCGGGCGTATTCAGCCCACTACCAACCCTTTACGTGAAGTAAGATGGGGATTCAATAGAGGAAAAGACGAAGCGAAGCGGGAGAACAGTTCAATAATAAAGCACATTTATTCGCGATGAACGGAAAGCACACATATACAATTCCACCAAAAGCACATAGAAAAGAAGAGAAACACAATGCAATTTTACACAAAAAGCAAATGTAAAAGCGGAGACACAATGCAGAGCTAATACCGACTACCGAGCACACGGCAACACTTATACAATTCTACTTCACAGACGGCGCCGACAACACATACCCAAAACCAAGAAAAAGAACACCCTCAAGGATGAGGCGGGCCTGAGGCCGAGACCGGGTCGAGCCTACCCGTCTGGTGATGAGACGCGGAGCGGCGATGGTGCCTCAACTCAGCGGGCCTCGCGGACAGTGTCTGGTAGGGGGTGGGAAAAGGGGCCCCTTGGTCGCACTATCTCAGCGCGGGGGGAAACAGGAGGGGTTGCTGATGCTCGGGGAAAGGAGGATTTTTACTCTGTCTCGAGTCCCGCGACGAGCGTCTCCACCTCGACCAGGTCGCGCCGCCGGCCTCCCTGGTGTGCAGCTCCCGGCACGACGTGAGCACCCCTCGTCTGCCTTCGCCCCCTCTCCACAGCTCCGTCCTCTTCGCTCCGACTCCAACGCACACGACGACCGACCAACAACAACTTTTCTGACGAACGCAGCCGCTTATATAAGCCCCGTGGCTTCACCTTTGACCCCCTGCCTTCGACCTTTCACCTCGCTCCCCATTGGCCCGAGAAAAAGTGGGCGTGAATGCATTTTGATCCATGAATTTGCATATAGCGACCGCCCTCCAACGCCCTGGAGGCGGGGCCAAATCGCCCCTCGCTCATCGATTGGACGGAACAAAAGTGGGCGTGTGTCGTTTTTGATCCGTTTTTGGAGCGGAAAATCCGTGGTTTTGTACACGCTGTTCGGCGCGCGCCCTGCACGAGTCCAATACCGGTACCCACAAGCGGCGCAAGAACGGTGGCGATGCGACGGTTGCGAGGGTCGACGGTCAAGGTCGTGGCTGTTGTGGTGAAGCGGCGTTGTGGTGGGTGGTTGATGTGGTTGGTGGTGGTAACAATGGCGGTTGGTCCAAAATAAAGATAGTAAAAGAAAAACGGCTATCCTGAAGAGTCGCAGCACGCATGAATGACATGTATTCCCACTAGACAACGGGTTTGGGCCTAACTACACATATACTTACCGAGATATCTCACCTAAGGGACCTGAATGGTGGTTTGCGAATTTGGTAACCACAACAATATAATAGGTGTTTGTTTTGTAGGTGTTTCTCCCCAATATAGGTGTTTCTCTTCTCCTCAGAAATTACACACACAGTTCTGATCAAACTTGACCACAACCTTCATCACCCATGAGGTATCAAAGGCTGTAAACAGTATTTTAAAAAATCGAGGTCTGAGGGGTTTACGGGTGGGTTGCCCCTGTCAAAGAATTCTCAATTCCTTCTGTATATTTGAGTCATTTATGAAAAACAAAACATATGCAAACACAAACATATCGATATGGAGAATTCAGAGGACCTTCAGTAAGTCACATAGCCTTCCTCTGATTTTGCTGTCCATACATGAAACTGTTGTGGAAGTTATTACCTAACATTTTATTTGGTCCTGTATTTACTTTTAATCAACCGTTTAACCGACTCGATGCAAATCCTGTTATTCAAATGACAGACACCGATCAATTCACTTGACACAACATGAAAGTACATTACATCAGAGAGTTTTCTGATACTTGGTACTTCGCCAGTCCCAAGGAGTGCAACCCCTGAGATGGTATACATCCTCGCGTGTTTGCACTAAAACAAGATTACAATTTCTGTTGTTTATATGCTTTTCATGGGAGAGTGGTGGTGGGCTGATCAAGCCTCAAACAAAGAACTCCGAAATGCAATACGTGTCTTCTAGTTGAAAAGCAACTTTGTATTCATAACAACCTTGGTGTTATCAGAAAGGTCACTGTTCCATACCAAGACAATCCTTTTATCAGCATTTAGGGCAAAAGACTCTTGGCGAAAGTGAAGGAACACTGACAGCCAATTCGACTTATAGCATAAAAATTATATTTATAAAACACCAGCACAATTACAATTTAGAGTACATTAATGTAATTATTTTCTTCCACAAAACTTTGAATTCTTATATAGTATTCAGTGAGACAATGTCTGTTCATCCTCCAGACATGCTGACACCACAGCTGATGTTTTTGGGGTTCAGGGGAAATAATCACACAGCTTTGTGACAGTAGCCTTCTGGAGGCTAGTGTAATTTTGCAGGGATGAGGAATAGTTATGACCTGAAGCTTGATGGCAGTTTTGGTCATTATTTTCACACACATTCCATGTCAGCTCGACTCTTGTTTCCAGACAAACTTTCAGGCACCAGTATATAATTAGTTATTCATAAGAATACCTCAATAATACAAATAAAACAAGAGGTGATTGTATTATCCTGAATGAGGAATAAAGATTATTTGGAAGGCCATTCTGTTTTGGGGAACGAGGGGTATTTTTACTTATCAGACTGGTAACCTTCCAATACAGTCAAGGGATATAAGGTCATTTAAAATGCGAATATGTATTATTAAAATAGATCTATACATGTTCAAGCACATAGATGTAATAAGCATGTTGTATTTGAGTACATTTCCCATAAAAGAGTTATTACAAATCATTGTGCTTTTCCCAAAAACATTTAATTTTCAAGTTAATTTCAATCAAGTTTCATTGGCAACATTGAAATTTTTTAATTTTTTTTGCACCCTCAAACCCATCATGCTAATTTTGGAAAAATTTGCACCGACACCCCCCAAAATATGTATTTGCTTTCTTCTCCGAAACGACACACAATTTCAATGAAACTTGACCACAACATTCACCAAAGTTTCTTCACGACGTAAGAAAAAAAATAAATAAATAATATATATATATATATATATATATATATATATATATATATATATATATATATATATATATATATATATATATCGGGGTCGAAGAGGGTCTCCAGGACTGTGGGGGGGGGTGGGGGTAGGTGTACCAATGATGCATTTTGTAGTTCGTTTAGTGTTTCATTGTCTTTGCAGATAAAGAAATGAAAATCATTTCTTTTGCCAACTCTGCTCAGTTCGACACAGAAGATCATTTCAATCAGCAAATGCCTTGTTGGCGGGACAACCACAAATCAAGCAGCGTCTCTTCCAACAACCACAAAGGTTGTTTAAAGGCGATCAAGCAGATACAAGGAAACGACAAACCCTTCAAGCGTTCCGTGTGTAACAAGACTTTTAGTACTTCATCAAATTTACATCGTCATGCAACATTACATTCCGGGAAGAAACCCTTCAAATATCCCATGTGCTCGAAGACATTTGCTGCTTCATCATCTTTACATCGACATGATCGAGTACATTCCGGGGATAAACCATACAAGTGTTCTGTTTGTAACAAGGCATTTACTCAATCATCATCTTTACAAACACATGAACGAGTACATTCTGGGGATAAACCCGACAAGTGTTCTGTTTGTAACAAAGCATTTACTCAATCATCATCTTTACAAACACATGAACGAGTACATTCCGGGGATAAATCCTACAAGTGTTCTGTGTGCTCGAAGGCCTTTTTTTCAAAATCAGGTTTTCATTATCATCAAAAAACACATTCCGGGGATAAACCCTACAAGTGTTCTGTTTCTCCCAAGGCATTTGCTGCTTTATCAATGTTACATCGACATGAAGGAGTACATTCTGGCGATAAACCCTACAAGTGTTCTGTGTGCTCGAATGCCTTTTTATCAAAATCAGGTTTTAATTATCATCAAAAAACACATTCCGGGGATAAACCCTACAGATGTTCTGTTTGCCCCAAGGCATTCGCTGATTCATCATCTTTACAAAAACATGAACGAGTACATTCTGGGGATAAACCCTACAAGTGTTCTGTTTGCCCCAAGGCATTTGCTGTTTCATCAACTTTACATCAACATGAACGAGTACATTCCGGGGATAAACCCTACAAGTGTTCTGTTTGCCCCAAAGCATTTGCTGTTTCATCAACTTTACATAAACATGAACGAGTACATTCCGGGGATAAACCCTACAAGTGTTCTGTTTGCCCCAAGGCATTTGCTGTTTCATCAACTTTGCATCAACATGAACGAGTACATTCTGGGGATAAACCCTACAAGTGTCCTGTTTGCCCCAAGGCATTTGCTGATTCATCATCTTTCCATCGACATGAACGAGTACATTCCGGGGATAAACCCTACAAGTGTTCTGATTGTCACAAGGCATTTACTCAATCATCATCTTTACACAAACATGAACTAGTACATTCCAGGGATAAACCCTACAAGTGTTCTGTTTGCCCCCAGGCATTTGCTGATTCATCATCTTTCCATCAACATGAACGAGTACATTCCGGGGATAAATCCTCGAAGTGTTCTGTGCTCGAATGCCTTTTTGTCAAAATCAGGTTTTAATTATATATCATCAAAAAACACATTCCAGGAATAAACCCTACAGATGTTCTGTTTGCCCCAAGGCATTTGCTGTTTCATCAACTTTACATCGACATGAAGGAGTACATTCCGAGGATAAACCCTACAGATGTGTTTGCCCCAAGGCATTGACTGATTCATCATCTTTACATCAACATTATCGAGTACATTCCGGGGATAAACCCTACAAGTGTTCTGTTTGTAATATGGCATTTGTTTCTTCATCAAATTTTTCTCGTCATCAAAAAATTCACACATATATTCAACAGAGGTGCGAGGACCCAGCAACTTCGATGTGAATTCCGTGTTATCAGGGAAATGACCAAGTACCTGTGTCGTGATCGAGTGATGTCCACACTGATTGAGATCAAGTTCTGTCCGCTCCGATCTGAGGTCAGGAAGAGTTTAATCCACATCAAAACATGAGCATATGGAGAGTGGCTTGGAACACACAGTAGTCCATTTAGACCAACTCTGGCAAGCTCAGTTTTCGCTCTGCCTTATTTACAATTTTACTTTGACCCTTGCCTGACCGCCTGTCAACCTGATTTATCTTGTGTATAGTCATTAACTCCCTTCAAGCGTCTGTTGTTGATAAGAAAATCCAAGATCAGCTCTTTTCCTTTTATTATCTTGCAACAGCATGGTCATCTCCTTCGTGTTGTTGAACTTTTCCTTTCATTATCTTGCAATAGCAAGATCACCTCCTATGTGTCGTTGTACCCCAGTAGTACTGGGAAGCCCAGCTGTGTTCTTTCGCAAGCTGTCAACAAGCCCAGCTGGGTTATTTCACAAGCAGTCTTTTTGGCTGGCAAAGCAGAGACATTGTTGCAGTATCTCTTTGACAGTGCAGAGATAAACAACAAGATTTATCCTTTCCCTCTTCCCAAAGTGCAAAGATGTTAACAAAAACAATGGTCACTTATGTGGGACACTTGCAGTGCCTCCACATTCCCTCCTCCTGTTACTTTGAAACATCATGTAAAAGAAACAAACAGTTGCACTGTATATAAAACTTTAAGAGATGGAGCATCCGTGGATCGGTAGGACAGCAGACAGCAGCTTCTTTCCAGGAGGAACTCACTCTTCAACAGCTCCAAGGGGCTTCAAGACAGTCGGAAGCTCCCTCTGCACCTCCTAACCTGTCAAGAGGCTACTGCCTATCACCCAGCTGGCCCACCATCACCCCGAAGTTTCAGCAAATTTGCAGGAAGTGAGTAAATTTTTTAGCATTTGTGAATTTAAGCATGGATAAGAGAAAGTAAAGTTACTCCCTAAAGTTGCTCACACAAAGTTGCTCATGGCTAACCACATCTCTATGTCTACAGTGTTCTTTATGAACAACAAGAAAGAATATATTTTTGATTATATTTGGTTATATAGTGTTCTTTATGAACAATAAGCAAAAATATTTGATTTACTACAAGCCAGAGTAAAAACATGAAGAAGGTACAAATCTCAACATTTTCCAACAAGACAATGTTTACATAGTATTTCTTCCCATCCCCATCCATTGGCACAAGCAATTCGAGACATTCATCCAATGAGAGTTGGAGCCGTGGGTCAACGGCCACATCAAGTTCACAGTACATTTCATTAGGTTCTATGGGTAGGGGTGGAGTGTACAATGGTGGAATGGGAGGTATAGCTGTAATTATAGGCAAAGGTGGTGGCGGCGGAAGCACAACAGAGTTCACCAGAACCATCTCTGTCTGCACTGGTTGTGCACTGGGCTTCGTTGTCCATCCTATAACACACTTTCGCAAGCCAGCCACAATGGCTGCTTTGATTATAGACAACGTAATGAATATTCCAATCATCACAGCCAATCCTGTCAGCCAGAATCTGAGAATGGCTCCTGCCCAACCTCCAAACAATCCTGCAACCATGCTCCGATGTTCTATCCTCGATTGCAATCATGATATTTTGCAGCCTCCTTATGTGTCCCGCTAGGTCACAGAAATATACCATTTAATGATGCCTGGGGTTCCACAAGATTATTCATTTGTATCGTTATCTCTATCCTTGTCCCAGTTATCCCTTCATGTAACAATATACCTCGTTTCAGGTGGACAGTGCCTATGTCCCCTTCATCCCATGTCACATGAGGTGCATAATTATACATAAGGGTCATATACAGTAAGTGTTTATCCTATACACACCTTTCTCATGCAATTGGTCCTAATGTTTATCTTCTTCTGCCCTGCGTACCCTGTCACAACCCATTCCTTGTTTCCCCTACTGTCGACCTACCAAACATTCTGCTCTCTATGACATTCCCATAATGCCCTTACTATCTGTTATTGTCCATATTATCACGATTATGCACATGCCAATCAAAAGCCATGCTACATCTGTCATGAACCTCCAGTAACATTCTTTCCACTTGCAGATTTCCTTTCTTTCTCTTTACCACTTCCTGTATCCTCTTTTGTCGTGAGATGCGTGAGTCCATGATTGGCTTACCTTCTCACTTGACAGCTACGTGGGTCATCAGTAATACCTAGAAGAGTCCATAACATTACCATCACATCTGGTCCAACGTTTCTTCAGGGCGTTCCGTCGTTTGAACACCTTGATGGTCACCCAGTCGCCGGGCTGGATGCCGTGGTGTTCCTCTGCAGCTTTGTCTCGGTAGCTCGTCTGATCTGCTGTCAAACTCTTTCACAACCTTTGTTAGAGCAGCACAAGAGTTAATCGGTCCATATATTTTATAAACGTTTTACCAATATTATAATCTCGTGTTGGCCCAGCACTTAGAGTGGTGGTTTGGGATCCTTGAGTCCTGAGCTCAAATCCCATTGACGACTGAACCAACACCAGAGGGCCGACTCAGCCTGTCACTCCTCCAAGACTGGCAAAAATGAACATCAGTACACTGGTAATAGGGGCACCGCATCAGCGGCACAGCCATGCCCCAACCAATGAAGCAACAAACAGCCAAAAAGGCAGCACACACCACCAACATTTGATAATCCACATTGCTTCTACTAAAATTTTCGATTTTGTGCCACTGCTGCAAATCCTTGAGCATACCATGTTCTCAGCACCTCCTTCTACATCTATATCTCCATCCCCCTTTTGCTCGTGTGGCCACTTTTGTGAGCCAAGCGAGCAAGCACCTTTTGGACAACCATTCTACCCTCACTTGAGACCATATCTCTTGCTTCAGATGTGCTCAACATTTCACTATGGCTAAAAGTTCCACTATCAATTTACCATTCTCGACGAGCACACTTTGCGATGTTATATATCCCCTTATTTCCAAACATCCCCTACATTGTGTCATCCTGTACAGTGTACACATATCAGGAATCCATATATATTGTTATGCTTTCACCCTCGGCTGGATTGCATACCGCAATTAGCACACGTACCATTTTCCAAGATGTTATGTTCAGCGCACACTACATACCCTGACAGTTATGTTCAGTGTCGGACATCTTTTGATTACCACATTCTTTGCTCTTACAGTGATTCAACCAATACTGCATAATCAGGTATCATCCATCCATCCATTTGGACCACACTCTGCAAAGCGTTTGGTGCTGCCCAAGCTGTCTCCCTGGCTATTGGACACAATCCTGGACAGGTCACCAGTCTGACACAGATCAGGTACCTATGGTCTACACTCTACACTATCCAGCTATCCCCCAAAACACCTCATTTTACTCTTTGTTCTGGGCCTCGGAACATTCACAATAGCCCACAAACCATCACCTAACAATCTTCTTGAGGTTCCACTCAACACATGTCCTCAATATTGTTACTTGGGTCTTGCACAGTTGTAATTTGGCCTTTGGCACCTCATCGCCTCTGTCAGCAAGTACCCCCAAAAGGGTGAAGATGTTTCCCCTGCAGTCATCCCCTGATGTCAACCAAATCAGCAAATCATCCACATGCTGTACCAGTAATGCCTCTGGCAACTTGAAATTGCGCTTCTGTCCAAACAACTGACAACCATCTTTCAAATAACTTTACCATAACATCAGTACAAAAATACAACCCAAGCTTGTTAATCTTTCAATTAACAAATTCTGGCACTACATGAAAACCACAACTCCACATTCCTTGCTTTCACTGATGCAAACTGGTCTATGATGTGTTCAAAGTCAGTTTCTGCACTCAGCAGAGCAAGATCACAGTCTGCCTTGACCCAAAGAGGCTCACAAATACGAAAGTATTAGTTTTAACTTGCTGAATGATCTCACAGCTGGCGATGGAAACTGCGATGTTCAGCATTATCTGATTAGCAATGCGAAGATCAGGTTAAACGCTATCATCTTCATACTGAACAATAAATTCGAGAAGCTCTTCAGGTCTTGATATTTTCATGCTGTCCCGACTTGATGGGGACATTCTGCAATCCAAAATTTCTTCATATAGCTGCTGTCCATCAACTTAAATATTCCATTCTTGACAGAGACCAAGTCCTGCTCAGTGGCGCCCCTCCTTCAAGTGGCGCCCAGGGCATGTGCCACACCTGCTATACCTTAGGTACACCACTGACCAAGGTCGACCCTTCAGTCAGGACTATGTGGTACCATCCCTTCGCACCCTTCGTTCTCTTTTATGCGATACAAATTTCTGCCTCGTACCTGATGTAAATACTGTGTTGACAAACCCTTTACTTACGTGGTTATTGTTCCAAGCTCCTTCGCTTTGTGTCCTACAACCATTAATGTAACATGTGGCGTTGTATTCATGGATTGGTACATCAAATTGCATTGTTTTGCAAATCTCACCTCGAACCCAATCTCCTCCTCACCATTCCAAAGATCAGTAGTTGCGATTTTGAATTCCATCCCAAACACGTTCTGTACTTCATTTGCATAATTCATATTCCCTCATTCAAACATCATATAATGCTACACAATGCAGGGGTTCAGTTCATCCTGCCAATCCTCTGGTCACCAATGCGTCCATGTATGCTCTCCCCTTGGGGTAAGTCTTCCAAAATCGTAACAATAGTGTTTGGATCTTGATGGGGAATACGGGGGTGTGATGGCAGGGCAACAATGTCGTTTGATTGAGAAATTTCACATCTTTTCATGTTTATCATGAATGGTTCACTGCAAAAGGAGCTCCCATTGCGTACTCGTAAACTAATCTGTTTAAAGGGTAAAATTATTTATATTGCTCTCTCTCTCTCTCATCCCCACGACATCTTTTCCATCCTCACCCACATGCAGGCCCCAGAGCAGCCAGAGACAAGTCCTGCTGCAGTAGCTGCAGGTAAGATTGCTTCTCATTTCCTGCAGATTGCATCAGAGCTGGCCATGTGAACTTCGTGCTGGAGTACTCAGCAACTGGATAATTTTGTTTGAATTGACCCCTCTTGTAAATAACCTTGCCTCCAAGTACAAGCAAAGTCGTGGAATCCATCATTGCAGACATCAAGGCCTTCCTTTGCTCTAATTTATGGAGGCCCTCAATCTCAGATAAGCAATATGACCTCTCTCTCTCTCTCTCTCTCTCTCTCTCTCTCTCTCTCTCTCTCTCTATCTCTCTCTCTCTCTCTCTCTCTCTCTCTCTCTCTCTCTCTCTCTCTCTCTCTCTCTCTCTCTCTCTCTCTCTCTCTCTCTCTCTCTCTCTCTCTCTCTCTCTCTCTCTCTCTCTCTCTCTCTCTCTCTCTCTCTCTCTCTCTCTCTCTCTCTCTCTCTCTCTCTCTCTCTCTCTCTCTCTCTCTCTCTCTCTCTCTCTCTCTCTCTCTCTCTCTCTCTCTCTCTCTCTCTCTCTCTCTCTCTCTCTCTCTCTCTCTCGTCTTTGTCTCTGCGTCTCTGTCTCTCTCTCTTTCTGTCTCTCTCTCTCTCTCTTTCTGTCTCTCTCTCTCTTTGGACCTATCTCGAGCATCGCCCTCCAAACTCTTTGCCTTTGGCATCCAAGGCTACCTCCTCTCATAGCTTCCTGACTTCCTCCGCTCTCGGAGTCAGCGTATGGCTCTCAACTTGATTCTCTCATCCCCTATCCCTGTCGAGGCGAGCATTCGATCCTCAAGGCCACAATCCTTCTGATTCCCTGGAAAACTCTTTATCTTTTACCTGACGACTCCCCTCTCTGTCGTGGCATCCCTCATCATTCATATAGGCAGAGTGGCAGGCAGTAGCCTCAAGTTTATATATTTTTAAACACCTAAAAGCTATCGTGATCACCGACTGTCGTCAGGTATCCGAGTATTTTAACAGGGTAACAAACATCATTAGGTTTTTGTGATGTGAAAGAGATATCTTCACTATTAACATTGAGAATCGTATTACCAGGAATACTGTAGCCAAAAACTCTTGCTCCCTTTCTCTGACATGTCTGACATCCTTTCTCTTTGTCCACCCCTGTCATACCCCACACCACAGTGTCACAAGCAACTACTCTTTCTTCACAACACCCTCCATACCATGACGATGAGGCCATTCCTAAATCCTGCTTTTCTACACCACAGGTCATGGGTGAACATGTGACACCCACGACCGACCTGCCCGTCGGTACCCCAAGTCCTTGTGCAGGATTCGAGGGAAATTGGCCGAGCGGATTTTCATCTTGAAGTTCAAGGCCATTCATCGGAGAATCAAACATCATCTGTTTGAGGGATTCGTTTTTCCCATGATGCAATGCGAAAACACGGTGTATTTTCAGGCAAATTGAAGACAACGTGAGATGTTTGTAATGGAGTATTGTGAAGTTCTCCAACGTTTATACCACAAACGATGTCATCAGATAAAAGCTCAGATCCACTCAGTTTTTTTAACTGGTTCGCAGGGGTTACCTGTTGGGGGGAGATGAGGGTTAGCAGCATGGGGGAGATGAGGTCAGTTAGGGTGAGATGGACATTTCAACTTTGAAGAGTGAAGGAGAAAATAAATTACACGGAAACAGTGTTGTTCATAAAATCGTCCACCAGATGGACGTTAAACTTTGAACAGTAAAGGAGAAAATAAATTACATGGAAACGGTGTAGTTCATAAAATCGTCCACCAGATGGACGTTAAACTTTGAACAGTAAAGGAGAAAATAAATTACACGTAAACGGTGTAGTTCATAAAATCGTCCACCAGATGGACATTTCAACTTTGAACAGTAAAGGAGAAAAGAAATTACACGTAAACGGTGTAGTTCATGAAATCGTGCACCAGATGGACATTTCAACTTTGAACAGTAAAGGAGAAAATAAATTACACGTAAACAGTGTAGTTCATGAAATCGTCCACCAGATGGACATTTCAACTTTGAACAGTAAAGGAGAAAATAAATTACACATAAACGGTGTAGTTCATAAATTCGTCCACCAGATGGACATTAAACTTTGAACAGCAAAGGAGAAAATAAGTTACACGTAAAAGGTGTAGTTCATAAAATCGTCCACCAGATGGACATTTCAAGTTTGAACAGTAAAGGAGAAATTAAATTACACGTAAACGGTGTAGTTCATAAAATCGTCCACCAGATGGACATTTCAAGTTTGAACAGTAAAGGAGAAATTAAATTACACGTAAACGGTGTAGTTCATAAAATCGTCCACCAGGTGGACGTTGCAACTTTGAACAGGAAAGGAGAAAATAAATAACACGTAAATGGTGTAGTTCATGAAATCGTCCACCAGGTGGACGTTTCAATTTTGAACAGTAAAGGAGAAAATAAATTACAAGTAAACGGTGTAGTTCATAAAATCGTCCACCAGATGGACATTTCAACTTTGAACTGTAAAGGAGAAAATAAATTACACGTAAACGGTGTAGTTCATAAAATCGTCCACCAGATGGACGTTTCAACTTTGAACAGAAAAGGAGAAAATAAATTACACGTAAACGGTGTAGTTCATAAAATCGTCCACCAGATGGACATTTCAACTTTGAACAGTAAAGGAGAAAATAAATTACACGTAAATGGTGTAGTTCATAAAATCGTCCACCAGATGGACATTTCAAGTTTGAACAGTAAAGGAGAAAATAAATTACACGTAAACGGTGTAGTTCATAAAATCGTCCACCAGATGGACATTTCAAGTTTGAACAGTAAAGGAGAAAATAAATTACACGTAAACGGTGTAGTTCATAAAATCGTCCACCAGATGGACATTTTAACTTTGAACAGCAAAGGAGAAAATAAATTACACGTAAACGGTGTAGGTCATAAAATCGTCCACCGGATGGACATTTCAACTTTGAACAGTAAAGGAGAAAATAAATTACACGTAAACGGTGTAGTTCATAAAATCGTCCACCAGATGGACATTTTAACTTTGAACAGTTAAGGAGAAAATAAATACACGTAAACGGTGTAGTTCCTAAAATCGTCCACCAGGTGGACATTTCAACTTTGAACAGTAAAGGAGAAAATAAATTACACGTAAACGGTGTAGTTCATAAAATCGTCCACCAGGTGGACGTTTCAATTTTGAACAGTAAAGGAGAAAATAAATTACACGTAAACGGTGTAGTTCATAAAATCGTCCACCAGATGGACATTTTAACTTTGAACAGTAAAGGAGAAAATAAATTACACGTAAACGGTGTAGTTCATAAAATCGTCCACCAGATGGACGTTAAACTTTGAACAGTAAAGGAGAAAATAAATTACACGTAAACGGTGTAGTTCATAAAATCGTCCACCAGATGGACGTTAAACTTTGAACAGTAAAGGAGAAAATAAATTACACGTAAACGGTGTAGTTCATAAAATCGTCCACCAGGTGGACGTTTCAATTTTGAACAGTAAAGGAGAAAATAAATTACACGTAAACGGTGTAGTTCATAAAATCGTCCACCAGATGGACGTTAAACTTTGAACAGTAAAGGAGAAAATAAATTCCACGTAAACGGTGTAGTTCATAAATTCGTCCACCAGGTGGACGTTTCAATTTTGAACAGTAAAGGAGAAAATAAATTACACGTAAACGGTGTAGTTCATAAAATCGTCCACCAGATGGACATTTTAACTTTGAACAGTAAAGGAGAAAATAAATTACACGTAAACGGTGTAGTTCATAAAATCGTCCACCAGATGGACATTTTAACTTTGAACAGTAAAGGAGAAAATAAATTACATGTAAACGGTGTAGTTCATAAAATCGTCCACCAGATGGACATTTTAACTTTGAACAGTAAAGGAGAAAATAAATTACACGTAAACGGTGTAGTTCATAAAATCGTCCACCAGATGGACATTTCAACTTTGAACAGTAAAGGAGAAAATAAATTACACGTAAACGGTGTAGTTCATGAAATCGTCCACCAGGTGGACGTTTCAATTTTGAACAGTAAAGGAGAAAATAAATTACACGTCAACGGTGTAGTTCATAAAATCGTCCACCAGATGGACATTTTAACTTTGAACAGTAAAGGAGAAAATAAATTACACGTAAACGGTGTAGTTCATAAAATCGTCCACCAGATGGACGTTTCAACTTTGCACAGAAAAGGAGAAAATAAATTACATGTAAACGGTGTAGTTCATAAAATCGTCCACCAGATTGACATTTTAACTTTGAACAGTAAAGGAGAAAATAAATTACACGTAAACGGTGTAGTTCATAAAATCGTCCACCAGATGGACATTTTAACTTTGAACAGTAAAGGAGAAAATAAATTACACGTAAACGGTGTAGTTCCAAAAATCGTCCACTGGAGGGCACGTTTCAACTTTGCACAGAAAAGGAGAAAATAAATTACACGTAAACGGTGTAGTTCATAAAATCGTCCACCAGATGGACATTTCAACTTTGAACTGTAAAGGAGAAAATAAATTACACGTAAACGGTGTAGTTCATAAAATCGTCCACCGGATGGCACATTTCAACTTTGAACTGTAAATGAGAAAATAAATTACACGTAAACGGTGTAGTTCATAAAATCGTCCACCAGATGGACATTTTAACTTTGAACAGTAAAGGAGAAAATAAATTACACGTAAACGGTGTAGTTCCTAAAATCGTCCACTGGAGGGCACGTTTCAACTTTGCACAGAAAAGGAGAAAATAAATTACACGTAAACGGTGTAGTTCATAAAATCGTCCACCAGATGGACATTTCAACTTTGAACTGTAAATGAGAAAATAAATTACACGTAAACGGTGTAGTTCATAAAATCGTCCACCGGATGGCACATTTCAACTTTGAACTGTAAATGAGAAAATAAATTACACGTAAACGGTGTAGTTCATAAAATCGTCCACCAGATGGACATTTCAACTTTGAACTGTAAAGGAGAAAATAAATTACACGTAAACGGTGTAGTTCATAAAATCGTCCACCGGATGGCACATTTCAACTTTGAACTGTAAATGAGAAAATAAATTACACGTAGACGGTGTAGTTCATAAAATCGTCCACCGGATGGACATTTTAACTTTGAACTGTAAAGGAGAAAATAAATTACACGTAAACGGTGTAGTTCATAAAATTGTCCACCAGATGGACATTTCAACTTTGAACTGTAAATGAGAAAATAAATTACACGTAAATGGTGTAGTTCATAAAATCGTCCACCAGATGGACATTTCAACTTTGAACTGTAAAGGAGAAAATAAATTACACGTAAACGGTGTAGTTCATAAAATCGTCCACCAGATGGACATTTCAACTTTGAACTGTAAAGGAGAAAATAAATTACACGTAAACGGTGTAGTTCATAAAATCGTCCACCGGATGGCACATTTCAACTTTGAACTGTAAATGAGAAAATAAATTACACGTAGACGGTGTAGTTCATAAAATCGTCCACCGGATGGACATTTTAACTTTGAACTGTAAAGGAGAAAATAAATTACACGTAAACGGTGTAGTTCATAAAATCGTCCACCAGATGGACATTTCAACTTTGAACTGTAAATGAGAAAATAAATTACACGTAAATGGTGTGTAGTTCATAAAATCGTCCACCGGATGGTACATTTCAACTTTGAACTGTAAATGAGAAAATAAATTACACGTAAACGGTGTAGTTCATAAAATCGTCCACCAGATGGACGTTTTAACTTTGAACAGAAAAGGAGAAAATAAATTACACGTAAACGGTGTAGGTCATAAAATCGTCCACCAGATGGACGTTTTAACTTTGAACAGAAAAGGAGAAAATAAATTACACGTAAACGGTGTAGTTCATAAAATCGTCCACCAGATGGACATTTCAAGTTTGAACAGTGAAGGAGAAAATAAATTACACGTAAACGGTGTAGTTCATAAAATCGTCCACCAGATGGACATTTTAACTTTGAACAGCAAAGGAGAAAATAAATTACACGTAAACGGTGTAGGTCATAAAATCGTCCACCGGATGGACATTTCAACTTTGAACAGTAAAGGAGAAAATAAATTACACGTAAACGGTGTAGTTCATAAAATCGTCCACCAGATGGACATTTTAACTTTGAACAGCAAAGGAGAAAATAAATTACACGTAAACGGTGTAGTTCATAAAATCGTCCACTGGAGGGCACGTTTCAACTTTGAACAGTAAAGGAGAAAATAAATTACACGTAAACGGTGTAGTTCATAAAATCGTCCACCAGGTGGACGTTTCAATTTTGAACAGTAAAGGAGAAAATAAATTACACGTAAACGGTGTAGTTCATAAATTCGTCCACCAGGTGGACGTTTCAATTTTGAACAGTAAAGGAGAAAATAAATTACACGTAAATGGTGTAGTTCATAAAATCGTCCACCAGATGGACATTTTAACTTTGAACATAAAGGAGAAAATAAATTACACGTAAACGGTGTAGTTCATAAAATCGTCCACCAGATGGACATTTTAACTTTGAACATAAAGGAGAAAATAAATTACACGTAAACGGTGTAGTTCATAAAATCGTCCACCAGATGGACATTTTAACTTTGAACAGTAAAGGAGAAAATAAATTACACGTAAACGGTGTAGTTCCTAAAATCGTCCACTGGAGGGCACGTTTCAACTTTGAACAGTAAAGGAGAAAATAAATTACACGTAAACGGTGTAGTTCATAAAATCGTCCACCAGGTGGACGTTTCAATTTTGAACAGTAAAGGAGAAAATAAATTACACGTAAACGGTGTAGTTCATAAAATCGTCCACCAGGTGGACGTTTCAATTTTGAACAGTAAAGGAGAAAATAAATTACACGTAAACGGTGTAGTTCATAAAATCGTCCACCAGATGGACATTTTAACTTTGAACATAAAGGAGAAAATAAATTACACGTAAACGGTGTAGTTCATAAAATCGTCCACCAGATGGACATTTTAACTTTGAACATAAAGGAGAAAATAAATTACACGTAAACGGTGTAGTTCATAAAATCGTCCACCAGATGGACATTTTAACTTTGAACAGTAAAGGAGAAAGTAAATTACACGTAAACGGTGTAGTTCATAAAATCGTCCACCAGATGGACATTTCAACTTTGAACAGTAAAGGAGAAAATAAATTACACGTAAACAGTGTAGTTCATGAAATCGTCCACCAGGTGGACGTTTCAATTTTGAACAGTAAAGGAGAAAATAAATTACACGTCAACGGTGTAGTTCATAAAATCGTCCACCCGATGGACATTTTAACTTTGAACTGTAAAGGAGAAAATAAATTACACGTAAACGGTGTAGTTCATAAAATCGTCCACCAGATGGACATTTTAACTTTCAACAGTAAAGGAGAAAATAAATTACACGTAAACGGTGTAGTTCATAAAATCGTCCACCAGATGGACGCTTCAACTTTGCACAGAAAAGGAGAAAATAAATTGCATGTAAACGGTGTAGTTCATAAAATCGTCCACCGGATGGACATTTCAATTTTGAGCAGTAAAGGAGAAAATAAATTACATTTAAACGGTGTCGTTCATAAAATCGTCCACCAGATGGACATTTCAACTTTGAACAGTAAAGGAGAAAATAAATTACACGTAAACGGTGTAGTTCATGAAATCGTCCACCAGATGGACATTTCAACTTTGAACAGTAAAGGAGAAAAGAAATTACACGTAAACGGTGTAGTTCATGAAATCGTCCACCAGATGGACATTTCAACTTTGAACAGTAAAGGAGAAAATAAATTACACGTAAACGGTGTCGTTCATAAAATCGTCCACCGGATGGACATTTTAACTTTGAACAGCAAAGGAGAAAAGAAATTACACGTAAACGGTGTAGTTCATGAAATCGTCCACCAGATGGACATTTCAACTTTGAACTGTAAAGGAGAAAATAAATTACACGTAAACGGTGTAGTTCATGAAATCGTCCACCAGATGGACATTTCAACTTTGAACTGTAAAGGAGAAAATAAATTACACGTAAATGGTGTAGTTCATAAAATCGTCCACCGGATGGCACATTTCAACTTTGAACTGTAAATGAGAAAATAAATTACACGTAAACGGTGTAGTTCATAAAATCATCCACCAGATGGACATTTCAACTTTGAACTGTAAAGGAGAAAATAAATTACACGTAAACGGTGTAGTTCATAAAATCGTCCACCAGATGGACATTTCAAGTTTGAACAGTAAAGGAGAAAATAAATTACACGTAAACGGTGTCGGTCATAAAATCGTCCACCGGATGGACATTTCAACTTTGAACAGCAAAGGAGAAAATAAATTACACGTAAACGGTGTAGTTCATAAAATCGTCCACCAGATGGACATTTCAACTTTGAACAGTAAAGGAGAAAATAAATTACACGTAAAAGGTGTAGTTCATAAAATCGTCCACTAGATGGGACCCTTGTACAGTGAATGGCCCCTCCTGTGTCCATTTCTCGAGATACGAATACAAAAAACACTAAGCACGTGTGCAATGACACCCTCTTCCATGTGTTGAAATTTCAGAAGGTTGAGGCATTAAATAAGAGTTATGACTGGAAAACTGTTGATAATCTACACCATACACAACAGCTGATTTTGACCATTTACAGGAGCCTGTTAGAAGACCTGAGGAAGGTTGTGGGAAGCTGAAATTTTGCATGCAAGTCCTAATGGAGGGGAAGTTCAAAATGTGTGAAGGCCGAAACGATTGGTCTTTTAGTTTTGAAATGAGCTCCTGGCATGGATGTGCAAAAATGATTGTATTCAGACCCCTAAAATGGACACATTTCCCCTCATATCTTGACCAATGTAGTAGCTGCAAGAATGAGTGAACACTTTCTCGATTCAGAAGGAGTTCCTCTATCATGTGTTAAAATTTCATGGAGCTGCCACTTAAAATAAAAAAATTATGCGGGAAAAACAATCATTTTACATGACCTGTCACACGAGTGATTTTTCCACTTACAGGAGTCTGTTAAATTGGGTTAGGAATGGTATAGGAAGCTGAAATTTTGCATGCCAGTTCTAACATACATGTAGTACATCGTGTGCAAAGCACAAGCCTTGAAGTGATGAAGTTTCAAAATGGGCTTCTGGCATGGATGTGCAAAAATGATGGTATCCAGACCCTTAAAATGGACACATTTTCCCTCATATCTTGACCAATATAGTTGCTACAAGAATGAGTGAACACTTTCTAGATTCAGAAGGAGGTCCTCTATCATGTGTTAAAATTTCATGGAGCTGTTTCTTAAAATAAAAGAAATTATGCGGGAAAAACAATCATTTTACCCAGCCTGTAATGTTACGAATCTGGAAACCATTTGCATTCACACATACAGTTGACCCAAAGTTTAGTTATTTCGTTAAGTATATGTGGATAGAATCTCTCGCCTATGTGTAATGGGTTAATTTCATGTGTGTGCTGCGGGTTTCTTTTACAGTCAGGTTTTTTAACATCTTTAAATGCGAGGGTTGGATTTGCCTCCCATCGGAATGAGGGGAGACGGTATGGGGATGGGCCAGGCATTTGCCTGGGGGGTGGCCATACGCAGGCTTCTTGAGATGTACTGCTCCGGTACATGCTCCCATTCCTGACAAACTACCCTCACCTTAAATATCCAGTTTTTCCTTCCTGAGAACTTGCTCCTGTATCCTTCTTGCCCCCCCCCCCCAGGCATCCTCCCTCACCCCCTCATCCCTTTTTTGCCCATCTCCATATATTTAGATATCTCCATTTATTTATCTCCCACCCCTTTGCCCCACTGTTGGCATCCCCTTCTCTTTCTGCTGTGCCTTTTGTCATGTTATATCCTGATCCATTCTGTATTCTCGCTCTTCCACGAGCCTTGACTTTGTATACCAAAAGTAAAAAAGACCGGACATTCAGAAAACGTGGAAATCATTCAGTCCAACAATAAGTACCTGTTCACACTCCATTCCGACCATGCTGCCAACTACATCTGACTTGAGGGATGGAGGAGTAAGAGGGGGAAGGAGGGATAAACCAGAAACTAAGGACAAAGGTATAGCATCCTTTATTTAAAAAAAAAACCCACAAGGTTCACATGAAACACGAAAGAAGAAATCAGTAAAGGAAAGGTCATGAAGAATTACAAATAGTTTTAGAGCATCGAAGAGGGCAATCAGTTTAAAATCAATCAGCATTTAAAATGTTGATAAAACTGAATATAAAGGCAGGAAATCCCGAGTGCACGGACACTCGACCCCTCTCATCGAAGACTTCAAGGGTCTTCGCTTATGGTCTTGCCGGATGCAAGATCTTGAATGGACTCATCGGTCTTGGAGAAGAACTCATGCTGCATTGCGTTTCTTGCAGTGACACGGATTTTGGGGTCGAAGGTCAGAAATTTCTGAAAAATAAGGGTGACCATCATTATTGGGTGACCATACCATCATCATCCGACATAATCGAGAGAGAGAGACAGACAGATATATATATATATATATATATATATATATATATATATATATATATATATATATATATATATATATATATATATATATATATATATATATATATATATATATATATATATATGTGGTGGGGGAGGATGGGGTTTAAAAGAAAGGCCTAATCAGAGCCAAAAGCACCAAATTGAATTGTTTTGTAATCAGTACATGGCCCAGGGCTGGCAGGATAGACCACAGATGTGCAATCTCTCCTCTGAGCTGTCCAGCTTGGGTTCGAATCCAGACATAGGCTATAAACTATCATCCTGGTGTTTCACAGGTTGAACGAGGCATCGTCGTGTGTGCCGTTCCTCAGATGGACATTAAGCAGGAGGACCCATAGACCCAGACTGGTAGTTCGTGGCCATTAATGTCTTTGGTGAGTCGGCGAGTTATCTTCGACACAATCAACAAATTACAAATTCCTGCCCAAGTCACCTTCAGTCGAACGTCAGGCCTCGCCATCCGACTTATGAAAGACTTGGGACAAAAACGTTTGACCTGCTGACCCCACAACAATGTGGGAACAATTGAGTCCGTTAAAGACTGGTATGCTCATATTAATACGGTGCAGTCACTACTTGCCCGGCGTTATCTTCAGCATGTAACAGGTCGTGTCATGATTACATCATCAGGTCATTCCGTCACCCATGGTGTCACTTCGGACAACTCCAACCCTGGAGGAAGAAAAATGTCGGCACCACATCAAACAAACTCCATCACTGGGCATCCTTCATCCAAAGGGAATGTTTGGTACAAATCCTAAACTCTCAAGGAAATCAAACGACATCCAGACTGAACACATCGATTCGAAAGCATTGATTTTGAGGTCCAGCAGAGTCACCAGTGAGAAAGACCTTCAGATCTTCCTTCCCGACTGCTTGGCTTTCTTGGTTGTACTGCTCGAGCAGGTTCGGAGGGACTCTCGAGCTTCTCGAGTTGCCCCAAACACCAATCATACTTTTCCAACAGCAACGATGAACCACTGGTGGCCGTGAAACGGTCGGGACTAGTTTACCATCACGAGTGCGTCAAGACAAGGGAACACTCACCAAGAGCAGATCCTTGGCGATCGGTTCGATCCCGGGCACCTGGACCCCGGTGGGTGGTTTCTCTCGTTCAGCAAAGGACGAGCGAGGCAAAACGAAGTCGCTGGACCAGCTATCCTCATCCGGTAACCCCAGCACGCTGCACGGTAGCAAGATGGTGGGAAAGCAATTGCAGTTTAATTTCATCGCTGGCTTTACCTGCACGCCAGGTGTATTCCTGAACTTGCTTTGCACTCTGCAGACAAGGTACAATCAAACGTGGTATTCAAAATCCTCTTTTGTACCTGATACAGGTGAGTTTACACGAATAACTTACTCAAATATCTTGGTCAGATGATGCATATCAGAGCATCCAACGAAGAGAGGCCTGAAAAGGGAGCAAAGGGCATGGACGACTCAAATATTGTTGTGGAAATGATTCCTCGGGGTTAACAAGTCGATAATAACGAGAGAAAAAAAAACGACATTTGAAAAGAAAAATGTTAAAACACAAAAGGGATGAAATCTCAAAAAAAAAAAAAAAACAACCAAACAAGGTTGGAGAGAAGAGAAGAGGCAGTTTGGAAATGAAAGGAAGTATGAGGAGGAGAAGGGAAGACGAGGTGGCAGTTTTGAAGGTAAAGCAAGTATGAGGAGTAAAAGGTAAAAAGTTTAACTAGTTTGGGGGGGGGTTAGGAACAGTGAGAGAAACAAAGCCCAAAAGTAATAGGAGTGAAGTTTGTAATAGAAAGGTACAAATGAAGAGGATAAATCAAGTGACCTGCGACGATAAAGCTCCGCAAAGATGCACCCGATGCTCCAGAGATCGACAGGTGTCGCGTAGCTGGAAACGAGCAGCACTTCAGGGGCACGGTACCATAAGGTCATGACCTGTGTGAGAGAGAGAGAGAGAGAGAGAGAGAGAGGGAGAGAGAGAGGGAGAGAGAGAGAGAGAGAGAGAGAGAGAGAGAAAGAGAGAGAGAGAGAGAGAGAGAGAGAGAGAGAGAGAGAGAGAGAGAGAGAGAGAGAGAGAGAGAGAGAGAGAGAGAGAGAGAGAGAGAGAGAGAGAGAGAGAGAGAGAGAGAGAGAGAGAGAGAGAGAGAGAGAGAGAGAGAGAGAGAGAGAGAGAGAGAGAGAGAGAGAGAGAGAGAGAGAGAGAGAGAGAGAGAGAGAGAGAGAGAGAGAGAGAGAGAGAGAGAGAGAGAGAGAGAGAGAGAGAGAGAGAGAGAGAGAGAGAGAGAGAGAGAGAGAGAGAGAGAGAGAGAGAGAGAGAGAGAGAGAGAGAGAGAGAGAGAGAGAGAGAGAGAGAGAGAGAGAGAGAGAGAGAGAGAGAGAGAGAGAGAGAGAGAGAGAGAGAGAGAGAGAGAGAGAGAGAGAGAGAGAGAGAGAGAGAGAGAGAGAGAGAGAGAGAGAGAGAGAGAGAGAGAGAGAGAGAGAGAGAGAGAGAGAGAGAGAGAGAGAGAGAGAGAGAGAGAGAGAGAGAGAGAGAGAGAGAGAGAGAGAGAGAGAGAGAGAGAGAGAGAGAGAGAGAGAGAGAGAGAGAGAGAGAGAGAGAGAGAGAGAGAGAGAGAGAGAGAGAGAGAGAGAGAGAGAGAGAGAGAGAGAGAGAGAGAGAGAGAGAGAGAGAGAGAGAGAGCTCGTCTGTTTTGGCACAGGACGGAGAACCTCACAGCCTGAGGTTTCACAAAGTAGAACCAACACCATGGTAAGAGTTCAGAAAAAAAACGTTTTTTAAAAGTGGAAAAACATGTTGGGATGGAATCCCCAAAAATTAACCAAACAAGGGAGGAAGGAATGACAGGGAACGAATGACAAGGTAGGAATTACACCACAATACAACACCAGAATCCTTCTACAGAGTGATCACGAATGACATCTTTTGACAAGCTTGTCGAAGGTGGCAATCCTGACTATAATTCACAGGTCGGTCAGGTCAGGTATGGGAGCATGTGCCGGAGCAGCGCGTCGCTGCGTCCACTTTCACCCGGTACTCCAGCAGCCTCCGTCTGGCCATCCCCCAGACAGATGCCAGGCCCATCCCCATCTCCTTGAGATGCCGGTCAACCTGCTGCAACCACGAGGCACGTGGTCGGCCCACTGGCCTCCTCCACTCATGAGACTCCCTCGCTGAGAGAATCTGGTGAGCAGGATCAGCGTCAGGAAAACGAGCCACATGTCCATACAGCCGCAACTGACGCTCACGGACTATGCAGGTAACAAATCTCATCTGAGTCTCTCTCAGCAACCGCTCGTTGGACACAAAGTCCGACCAGCGATAGCCAAGGATTCTCCGAAGAGACCTGGTACCAAAGGAATTAAGTCTCCGTCTCAGATCCTTGGTCAGAGTCTAAGTCTCGCATCCATAGAGCAAGACTGGAAGCACCAAGGACCTGAAGACTCAGACTTTCGTCCTCCCGCACAGGTACCGGCAGCGCCACACCCCATGATCCAGTGAATCCATGACTCCACAGGCCCGACCCAGACGTCTCTTGACCTCTGACTCACAGCCAGCAGAGACATGAATATCACTGCCTATGTGAGTGAATCTCCCTGTGACCTCGACATCCTCACCACAAAAAGGCACAGACAGGACAGCAGCATCCAAGATGTCACCGAAAGCCTGGATCTTAGTTTTGACCCAGGAAACCCGTAATCCCAGCGGCTCCGACTCCTCATTCAGCACCTCGAGGGCCCCCAAAAGGATGTCTAAAGTCTCCGCAAAGATGACTGCATCATCTGTAAAATCAAGGTCCGAGATCTTGACATTCCCAAACGATGCACCGCAACTTGATCGCTCCGACATCCTCCCTAAAATCCATTCCATACAAGTGCTGAAAAGTGTGGGGCCCAGTACACACCCCTGACGAACTCCAGTAACAACTGGAAATAAGTCAGAGATGGTACCACCACACTTCACAGCACTCTCAGTACCAGAGTAGAGTTCAGACATCAGATCGATCAGTTTTGGTGGCACCCCACGAAGACCAAGAATCCTCCAGAGGACATCCCGATTCACTGAATCGAACGCTTTACAGAGATCAACATAGGCTGCAAGCAGCCCCTGCCGAAACTCTCGTCTGCGTTCGGTGAGGACACGAAGAGCAAGGATACGGTCAATCGTTGACCTCTTTGGTGTAAAGCCTGACTGCTCTGGGCTCTGTTGCTCAAGCACATGGTGACGAACCCGGTCAAGAATTATCCGAGCAAAGACCTTCCTCGGCACTGAGAGCAGCATCACCCCTTCCTTGGTAGTTGTTGCAGTCCTGGCAATCACCCTTCCCTTAACAGAGAGGGACAACAAGGCCCCTCTTCCAGTCAGTTGAGATGATACATACCTGTGTTCCAGGCAGAGCACAAAACTGCATGCAACGACACGAGTACAGCATTTCCACCAGCCTTGAGAAGTTCAGCATGGATACCACAGATCCCTGGAGCTTTACCCTGTTTCAACCGCTTCACCGCAGCTTGTGTTTCCACAAATGAAGGTGGACCACAGTTGATTGGAGCGTGACGCGCTGCTCCGGCGCATGACTGCATACCTGACCTGGAAGGTCAACAATGGGGACAGTAACACCCCTGACATCCAACTCAACAGCTGGTGTATCAGCCTGGTACAGCCACTCAAAGTAACCGGCCCAGCGGGTCTTCACTTCGGACTCCTCTGTCAAGAGCCTACCACCCTCCGCTCTAACTGCAGTACACCGAGGGATGGGCTTGGGTTAACGCAATGCGTGAATTCCCCTGTAAGCAGGACGACAATCCCTTGATCACAGGTGATGCTCTACCCTCTCACAGATTCCTCGCATATAGACCTCCTTGTCCACCCTTTGTGCACGTACAGTTTTACACCTCAACTCCCTGAACAGCTCAGCTCTACCATTCAGCCTGGCCCTGCGACTCTGGTCAATGGTGTCCAGTGTCCCTTCACAGACAAAATTTTTCTTCACCCTCCGGTGAGTTCCAAGACATCCACAACATCAAGGACGGTGGTGTTGAAGGCACTCCACAACTCTTCAGGGTTCCCCAAAGCACCCAGACTCCCCAAATCCCCACTCAGCCTGTTTGCAAACTCCCCATTTTAAATTTTATGAATATGAATTATGAATTCAATTTTTTTAATGAATATAATTTTATGCAAATTTGATGAGGCAGTAATTTTTTTTCCATCCCATCCAGACATATGGAGTACCACAGTACTCCATGATAACGAAGAAGCTGATTTTTAATTAGTCTCGTTAACGGATCACAAATTCATAAACACAGAGGAGGTTTTGTCAACAGCTCAATGGAGGACTGCTCTCAACTCTAGGATGGGGCTCCAGCACCACATCTGTCTCTGGTACATTTTGTGGAATCAAAATCTCTGAAAATTCTGTTGGAATCTTTCATGATGAGGCCGAAGCTCAAGGTGTGTTTCTGTCACATTACAAGCAGGTCGGTGGTCTCTGTTTATTACCTCCTCTCCTCCGGTCTGGCTCCCTCTGCTCTCTCAATCCTCAGACCCTCCCCAGCTCCTCCAGTAACCACATCCTAGTTAAATTTACATCAACCTGGCTGACCCCACACCTCCTCTCATGTCCTCTTTCCTCCAGTTTTAGGAACTGCCTTCAATCGCACTCCCCCCTCCAGGGCTTCAATCAGGTGGTGCAAGACCATCTCAACCCTAACCCCATCTCGACCGACAATCTTTACTACCCCCATTAACTTTATGTCTCTATGTACCCCATTAACCCTCTTCTTGCATGCTACTGTTTCCTCGTTCCATCGCTTGTTGCGTGCACCTGACGCCTCACCGTCAAGTCTTATAAATACTATCTCCCATGAACAGGAGTGCAATGAGCAAGACCGAAATAAAAATAATCCCTCCACCCCATCCTCTTGTCTAATTCCCTTAACCTTGTCTGACTCCTCCATACATTTAATGCCACGTGACACTTCCGGATTCATCCCGACAAAGCCTCTTGTTCCCTCGTCTCCCTTTGCCATTCAAACTCTTCTCCTAGTTTCGCAGAATCCTATTAATCAATCCCAAATCAAATTTGGCGGGAAGTTATAGGTCGTGCCCTTTGAACCCAGTGCCTCCTGGATATTTTACCTTTCTACACGGAGCATACGTCTCACTCTTTGCTCCTTATTAATGTGATTCTCAGTCCAGTCTGACAACCTACCACACTTGTCGATGAGTGAACCCTCCACCATGACGCAACGGCGTGTTGTACAACTCGATGGAACCCTTGATTAAACTGGAGAGTTCATAGAACACCTGAACCCACACAGTGTTGAAGGACATCACGCGGGAAGGCTTTTCAATTCTTGATTTGCGTTTCCGAGCACAATCGATATTTTCTATGAGCCGTCAGTTTGTCTGAATCTCAATATTCCCCGATGCTGAAAGTGGCAAATTTGATTGGTCAAGTTGGCGTAAGATGACGTCATAATTTGTCCAAGTGCTGCGAAACTGGAGGTTTTTGAAAGAGCCAAGAAGCTGATTTTTGTTCTTCGTCGTTCAAAGTATCTATCTATAATTCCAGCAATGTGTGTGTGTCTGTGTGTGTGTATGTGTGTGTATCTGTGTGTGTGCGTGTGTGTGTCTGTGTGTGTCTGTGTGTGTCTGTGACCGCTGTTTCTCGAAAACCACTGGTCTGATCTAATTTAAACTTGCCAGGTATATTGCTGGGGACCTGAGGATGTGCCTTTTCAAGGTTTGATATTAATCGGACAAGTGCTTCCCAAGTTATGGCCATTTATTTACCAAACCAATGACAAGACACGTTGCTTCGTACGCGTGGCTGCGTAGGCCGGTGTGCGGCCGGCTGACAATGACGTCACGGGCCGTGCCGGTTATGATGGGGATCGGTGCCTTAGTTACCGTGGCGAAGGAGTGGCAATGGTCAATGGCAGCGAATGTCATCGCGAGTAAAGACAGGGAGGTAAACTTGATTTTAATTTGGATTTAATTAACTCTGTGTTTGTAAGTATCACAGCAGTTGTTACTTCAATGAAAGCGATAATTCATGGAATGCATGTGAACATTCCGTACGGGCACGCACCACTTCCGGATAGTGATGACTTACTGTATTCTAATAATTTCTCGATTTCTTATCCACATTTATGGATAAACACAATGCCCCAATCCATTCGTCGTTTCCGAGAGCGAAGGAACGGCCTGTGTGGTTGTTTGAAATATTTTTTATTTTTATTTTGGTTTGCACGTACGGGCACGCGAGAGCGAAGCAACGGCCTGTGTGGTTGTTTCTGGCTCGCGGTTTGAAAGTTTTTTTTTTTTTTGCACATACGGCCATGCACGTACGGGCACGTACTAGTATAATTCAATTCAAATGAAATAAAGGTTTTAAAGGTTGCAGAAAAAAACCACACCTTTTTTTCAGAAGTTTGCCGCCGTTGACGCACCATCTTTTACACTGCCTTATTTAACACCACCCTCGTTCTTCGTGGCTGTTGTTTCCTTTATGACGTCCTTAAAAACAGTAAGTTTCCTGTTTGGAATGATTTACAAGTTTGTTTCACTGCCAGGCAGGCAGACAGAGTAATAAAATTATCTCGCTCCTCTCTGCTCATGCGCGATCGGGACAAATTGAGAGCCAAAGTACTGCTCAACTGCAGGTTCGTTTTCCGATTCGTGTTCAAAATCGAACATTTGTTCCTCGATCACGGACTGACGTCTGGAGACAGACAAGAACCAATCGCTTAACCCCGCTTCGTGCTTGCACACGGGGTCAAAGACAAGCCCAAACATTCAGCCACAAGACGGACGGAAATCTTGAGACTCGCCGAGGTACGTACCAAAGACGTGAGCATCGTCTCGAAGCTGTAGATTCGAGCCAGGCCAAAGTCAGCAATTTTGAGCTGTCCACTAGTGGTCACCAAGATGTTCTGTGGTTTGAGGTCGCGATGTACCACCCGGTGGACGTGCAGAAAATCTACGCCGTTCAGCAACTGGTGCATGATGTCCTGTGGTTATACCGGAAATGGGTGAACACCTGATTTACATCAACAATGAACGACAACTCAATGTGGTTCACAAACGAGCACAGAGCTGTACAAGCTGTTCATCCATTTAGACCTCAAGTGAGGTCCAGGTTCCCCTTTGTGGGTGTTCTTACGCCTCATCTGTGCTGGAGGCGGCAGTGTGACCTCAGGCCATGATGGTCAATGGTGTCTTTCAACGATATATTGTTGTGGGCCGGGGGTCGGTGGCGAAGAACGGCCGCCAGGTGGAGCAGTAGAGCCGTCTTCCACCGAACACCCGGAATTTACGTCGTGACTCTCGGACAACTCCGAAGGTCACGGGTCACTTAAGGACCGTGATCACCAATTCTCTGACAGAATATGCGGGACATACTCTGACAGGTCGGGTTAATAGACAAATTTCAATATACCTAAGTACCCACGTCGTCAAATTACAAGGGGAAGTCACTCCCTCGACGGACTCTGTCAAACCGGATCGCTCTAACGACCTCGGTCGTTAGATGGGGCGAAGGGGAGATTTAACGTAAAAAAAACCTGACTATAAAGAAACCTGCAGCGCACACATGAAATTAACCCATCAGACAGAAGGACGGGACCCTGACTATAAACACATACTTATCGAAATAACTGAACTGCGGGGACTGCTGTCTGTCTGTGTGCAGGAGGCTTCCAAATCCGTCACAATACATTGAAGCGTCTTGAGAAACAGACAGGTGAGCAGCCTCTCAGTATTTCCCCCCTTCCACCTGACCTGTCACCATCTACGTGGCAATCTCCAGGTTTATGATCAAACCTAAGTCAGCTTTCCGCTCGCCTCCATGTCTGCCCAATCGAGCTCTTCCCTCCAGTACGAAAAGCTGATCATCCACAAAACCATCATGACATCAGCCATTGTTAAACCAAACCTTTACCCACACTCATCCCCCAATGATTGCTGAAATATAACGGAGTCAGTACAAATGCTTGTCACGATGTGCACGGAATTCCCCTTCGTTTTTGTGGACGTGTGGAGGAGGGTACCCGGATTCGAGTCTCCGACAGGCCAGGCGGTGAGGCAACTTGCAGTAACTTGGAGAGGTCTTGATCGATGAATTCCATCACCAATGACAGGCACACCATTTTTTCTGTAACCTCATTGAAAAAAACGTCGAGCAATCTGCACAAAGATACACAGACACAAAAAAACAATCGGTTATTCGACTCGATTGCTTAATCTATTATAGAGTTTCTCTGAATGTCTACATTGTCATTGGTACAAGAAGCCTCACGTGCACGTCACTCACCTCCGCAGGTGTGATTTGTCTTGATAAATTTGTCCGTCTATGACATGACAAGTGCTGCACCTCCACGGACCTCGATTGTTGAAAGCAAATGTTTCCATTTCCCAAAAGATGCTCCACTCGGTGCTGTCCTTATTATTATCAAGGTCCTCAGGTCGTCGTCACACATATCTTCACCATTCTTTCATTCAAAATCATTCACATAAACCCTGGTAGAATCCCTCCTGAGTCAAACCGTGGCCTCGACCTTTCCAGCGACTCCTGGATGTTGTTAGTAACGTTCTTTCATAGTAACCTCCTCCAGGTTAAATTCCCCAAATCCAGGCTTACCGCTGTGGAAGTAGTTTTCAAATTAAAAACATGAAAAATCAAAAGTCCAAATGCAGTATTTGACCAAGCCTGTGAAAACGTGTAGAAAGTTTCTATCATGACAAATGGCAAAGCCTGGGTCCTCTTGCAAAATGCACGGCTCTTGGACAGAAGATGTTATCTTCGGTTGCCTTGGTGGAACTTCGCCTTTTTGCAAAAGCAGAACTTGTTAAATGTTAAATATTCATCGAATTGAGCTTAACGATTTAGTTGCATGATTAAAGAGCTTTTATAACTTTATTTTAAAATATATATATATATATATATATATATATATTTATATAAATACATATATATGCGCCTGTTTGCTGCAGCTGGCTTTGGAGTTCATCATTGAATGTTGAGAAAGTTGTTTGTGCTTTCGAATATGTTGAGTTCATCATGACAGACAGTTTTTATCTTGTATTGCTCAAATCGTCTCATTGCTTCATTATATTTGCTTGAGTGTATTAAAGAGACACTCTTGAGCACTTAGTCAGAGAGGACTCCACCAATGATCGAGTGCCTCACTCCATCTACAAATATATAGATGTATCAATACCCACCCACATCTCTCACCTGTGAATGGAGGGAATAGCCAATCACCTCTCAACTGATCAAATAAACCCAGGTGGCTGGGATTACATGAACAATTGTCACCTCCCACACTCCTCCAGATGAAGAAGCTGCATAAAGCAACCCAAGAAGGCCTACACAAGGTAAGTGCTTTGCTGTTTCGAACTCTTCCCAGAGTTGTCCTTATAGTTGTGTTGTGGAGGAATCAGATGGATGGTTGTTCTGTGCGTATTATGTGGTTTTACCGTGTGAGACTTAATCCGCGGCGATGCTCACCATAACAGTCAGGTGTGTCTGATGTGTATGATATATATATATATATATATATATATATATATATATATATATATATATATATATATATATATATATATATATATATATATATATATATATATATACATACATATATATATATATATATATATATATATATATATATATAAATATAAATATAAATATATATATATATATATATATATATATATATATATATATATATATATATATATATATATATATATATATATATATATATATATATATATATATATATATACATGTTTTGAGTGATTCAACTCTTAAAATTAATTGTTCAAAGAACCTGTGAGTGAATTTTCTTCCGCACCGCACACCTCATCTCCTTTCCTCCTCGCTTCTCCAGTTTGTGGTACCTACTTCCAGAGGTTCTCAACCCCACCCTTCCTCCAGGGCTTCAAGCATGTGGAGCACCACCATCTCATGTCAGCACAAATCCCTGCACATGGTCTTCATTAACCCCATAAGCCTGACCTAACCTAACTCAACCCTCTTAATTGCAGGTTGGTGTGTTTCATTCGCTCATCTTTCTTCTCTTGCTTGATCTGTCCATCTGTTACTCCACTGCACATTAGCTTTTTAACCTTTACCTCCTCGCTATTCGATTAGCTTCGATCATGCGAAGTATACAGGTGACGTGCAAGTGCACCGCACATCACTTACCGCACAATGTTGGGATGTTCAAACGACTCGAGATGGCGCAGCAGAGAAACTTCTCGGAGGGTGCAGGCTGGAACCCCTTCCCCGTTGGTGGGCAGACGCATCTTCTTGGTCGCCACAAACTGTCCATTCACAAGGTCCTGGGACTTGAAGACCGTGCCCTGTGCACCGTGTCCGATGGCGGCAACACGCTTGTAGCGTTTCTGTTTACCCTCCGACATCTCCATCAATCCCTTATTCGCACCTGCAACATTTCAGGTGGGAGACATGACACAAAGGTCAGGAAAAGTACCAAGACGTGTTTGGCTCATTAAACACTTTGGATCAGTCCTGAAGGTCTTGGTGATTATTAACAAAGGCTCCTGGGTGGCCGAGGTTACAGCTGCAAAAGATCAAAGATTTAACCTTGAAAATGACAGTCAGGTTTGACCCCAAACGTTTGGTCCCATTTACACCCAAACAAATTGATTTTTAATCCAGAAAAACCATAAAAGATGGACAACCCGACCAAATAGTTTGGTGGACATAACCATGAAAAAAATGGTTAAGATGACCAAATATTGTTGGTTCAAAAATACCCTGAAGATATGTATATATTTTTTATCATTTATTGTTGTATACATTGTCGAGGCTCATATAAGAGTTAACACACAGAACATATAACAAAGGGAGCAGGAGACAAGAGGGACAGGAGAGAGAAGGACAAAACTTTACGGTGTAAAGAAGATGGTACTACAAACTACAGGGACTTTCAGGAAGGAAAACAGGGAATTTGAAAGGAAAAGGAATAAAAAAGGAAAGGAAGGAAAAAAAACAGTTCATCCTGGAGGAGGTATGCACTCTACCGAGAGTCGTCCTAGTTTAATGTGGTAGGATGACTAGGCCTGTTCAGCATGGAGGAGGGATGCACTCTACCGAGAGTCGTTCTAGTTTAATGTGGTAGGATGACTAGGCCTGTTCATCCTGGAGGAGGGATGCACTCTACCGAGAGTCGTTCTAGTTTAATGTGGTAGGATGACTAGGCCTGTTCAGCCTGGAGGAGGGATGCACTCTACCGAGAGTCGTTCTAGTTTAATGTGGTAGGATGACTAGGCCTGTTCATCCTGGAGGAGGGATGCACTCTACCGAGAGTCGTTCTAGTTTAATGTGGTAGGATGACTAGGCCTGTTCAGCCTGGAGGAGGGATGCACTCTACCGAGAGTCGTTCTAGTTTAATGTGGTAGGATGACTAGGCCTGTTCAGCATGGAGGAGGGATGCACTCTACCGAGAGTCGTTCTAGTTTAATGTGGGAGGATGACTAGGCCTGTTCAGCCTGGAGGAGGGATGCACTCTACCGAGAGTCGTTCTAGTTTAATGTGGGAGGATGACTAGGCCTGTTCAGCCTGGAGGAGGGATGCACTCTACCGAGAGTCGTTCTAGTTTAATGTGGTGGGATGACTAGGCCTGTTCAGCCTGGAGGAGGTATACACTCTACCGAGAGTCGTTCTAGTTTAATGTGGGAGGATGACTAGGCCTGTTCAGCCTGGAGGAGGTATGCACTCTACCGAGAGTCGTTCTAGTTTAATGTGGGAGGATGACTAGGCCTGTTCAGCTTGGAGGAGGTATGCACTCTACCGAGAGTCGTTCTAGTTTAATGTGGTGGGATGACTAGGCCTGTTCAGCCTGGAGGAGGTGTGCACTCTACCGAGAGTCGTTCTAGTTTAATGTGGGAGGATGACTAGGCCTGTCCAGCCTGGAGGAGGGATGCACTCTACCGAGAGTCGTTCTAGTTTAATGTGGTAGGATGACTAGGCCTGTTCAGCCTGGAGGAGGTATGCACTGTATTGAGTGTCGTTCTAGTTTAATGTGGGAGGATGACTAGGCCTGTTCATCCTGGAGGAGGGATGCACTCTACCGAGAGTCGTTCTAGTTTAATGTGGTAGGATGACTAGGCCTGTTCAGCCTGGAGGAGGGATGCACTCTACCGAGAGTCGTTCTAGTTTAATGTGGTAGGATGACTAGGCCTGTTCATCCTGGAGGAGGGATGCACTCTACCGAGAGTCGTTCTAGTTTAATGTGGTAGGATGACTAGGCCTGTTCAGCCTGGAGGAGGGATGCACTCTACCGAGAGTCGTTCTAGTTTAATGTGGTAGGATGACTAGGCCTGTTCATCCTGGAGGAGGGATGCACTCTACCGAGAGTCGTTCTAGTTTAATGTGGTGGGATGACTAGGCCTGTTCAGCCTGGAGGAGGTATACACTCTACCGAGAGTCGTTCTAGTTTAATGTGGTAGGATGACTAGGCCTGTTCAGCCTGGAGGAGGTATGCACTCTACCGAGAGTCGTTCTAGTTTAATGTGGGAGGATGACTAGGCCTGTTCAGCTTGGAGGAGGTATGCACTCTACCGAGAGTCGTTCTAGTTTAATGTGGTGGGATGACTCGGCCTGTTCAGCCTGGAGGAGGTGTGCACTCTACCGAGAGTCGTTCTAGTTTAATGTGGGAGGATGACTAGGCCTGTCCAGCCTGGAGGAGGGATGCACTCTACCGAGAGTCGTTCTAGTTTAATGTGGTAGGATGACTAGGCCTGTTCAGCCTGGAGGAGGTATGCACTGTATTGAGTGTCGTTCTAGTTTAATGTGGGAGGATCATGAGGCCGGGGTTAGAAACATCGATCTCCAGACTAATAGAGAGGGCCCTCGAACAAGAACCACAGTGTGTCTGGTTCAGGTGAGGGTTTTCCTCCGCCCAAACCACTCACTCTTCTTCTGGTTAATTACACTTTTTAATGACTTATTTAAACCCCTGGTGCGAGGAACAACAAATCCCACCCATTTAAGGCATAAAGTTATTTTGAGGATCAAATTTAAATTTGATACATCCTTAACCTGAATGTTGATTATAAGGAATAGAATAAGGAATATTTTAGTCTTAGTTTGAAGTCAATTAAACCATTTTTGACGAAGTTATGACCGTAAAATGATTTTGACCTTTCAAGGCCACGTAAGGTCAAAGGTCATGGTGTCAAATGAAAGCCAATAAAGGACTTGATATATGTCTTCCATAGTAAACACGCATATTCCTAACTTTTTTTGATTCATAATGGAAAATATGTAATTTTGACCGATGACCATGACCCCCAAAACTTCGGACCCCACCGATCTTCACAAATATGCATTTTTCACTGTAGGAATGGGTAGGGTTATAAGTGACAAAGAGAATAAGTTTCACTATAAGCTTAGTTTGAAGTAAATCAGATAATTTTTGACGAAGTTATGAGCAAAAAACGATTTTGATCTTTTCGTGACCTTGACCTTGACCTTTGATCCAATTGGACCCAAAAGTTAATGGGATCGTCCAAGGTTCATTGCCCACCTGTGGATTAAATTTGATAGTGTTTGCTAAAGCCGTTTTGCCGTAAAGTTGCTAACAGACAGACAGACAGACAGACAAACCGGACGATTATAATACCACGCTCCCTCCCTCCAGGGGGGGGGGGGGATAGGAAGTAACTCACCACGTTTGAACGAAATTCGTGTCCACCGGTCAGGCCTGCACAGACGTGGTTCAGAAACGCAGGTTAATAAAACACCAAATACACACCTGGAGGGGATTAACGGGAAGGTTTCAACATTACTCATACATTCGATAATTTAAAACAACAACAACAACAACAGCATCGCCAGATTTGAACCTCAAAATTACCGTATTTTTCAAAACGTTTTTCCCACGAAGGATGTAAATTTTTTATTACCAACATTAACCCACAATGCACAGCGACAGATTTGAATTTCCAACCGCACACCGTCTTAGTTTAAAAGAAACAGTCACTCCCCGTTACCTCCTGTTTTTTTTTCCGATTCGACGTCGGTGACGTCATCACGTTCAGCCATGACGTCAAGCGCTCCATTCAAAACCTTTGATAAGGAACGAATCGCTTGGCAAGCGCTAGCGAGCTGCTTGGTAACTGAACACACCCTCGGACGTCTGGACAGCATTTTGAGTGCGTACAAAACGCAGACAAAAGGAGAGTTCGCCATCAGGCGAATATACCATGATGTCTGTCAATTTTAATGGAGCCCTTCATCAAGTAACTCAACCGGAAGGAGTAATTTGGATTGATTAAAAAAGGAAGAGGAGGAGGAGGAGGAGGACATTGGTACCCTGGAGACACACACTACAGTAGTGAGTGACGTGTCCTGGTTTGTGAGGGTATTCATGTGATGTGTGGAAACATAAAAGAAGAACAAAAAGAATGTTTTGTTTCATTCAAACCTTCGCATCGAGGGAACGAATCATCAGGAACTCGGACTCGACCTTCACGTTCACAACACAATCTGAAACACAAACAAATCCGTTAAAACGAAACTTTCAAACTTTGTTTATTTTAAATCATGGACACGTGATCTGGCGGGAACCAATCAGACACCGCGATTTCGCCGTTCGGTGTTTCCGAAACGCTCGCGCTGCTCTTCACGAGGTTACCACAGCATACCGTCCTTCACCTGACGCGACGTGCGGTCCACCATGACCCGAGATCTCGGAGCGAACACCCCGGGATCGACGAGAGGCTCCGATGGAGGATACGTGGTCGGTCCGGAAGATCGCGGGTCCATGGTCGGTTCAACCGAGGACAAGGGGTCCGGACCCAGTACGTGACATCGGGACCATACTCTGTGCAGAGTCGTTGGTTCTCGCTAAGCATTCTCCTTGGCTATTGGACACAATCCTGGATGGGTCGCAACTCCGACACAGTATACCAGCAAGCTGGCACTCATTTTGCCGACCTTGGAAGGATGACAGGCAGAGTCAACCCCACCCTGTGTTAATTCAACAGCCGATCGGGATTTGAACTCAGGACCCGAGGATCCCAAGCCCACCACCCGAACCATTAATACAACACCAGGCATGTAAGGGGTATAAAGGATCCGAAAAGGTCTAAAGGTGTCTCAATGGGTCTAAATTGATCAAAAGGGCCAAGAGGTTTAAGCAGTCAAAGGGTCACGGGATCTATGTGGTCCAAAGTACCTAGAAGATTCTAAAAGGGTTTTAAATGGTCTGAAGTGATCTAAAGTGTTGTTGCAGTTCTCGGAACCGCATGCAGACAACAGACAGTGGTCCCAAGACAGTTATTCAAATTAATATACGTCGAGATAGTCCCTTTCCTTTTGTCTAATGGGACAACCGGGCATGCGTTGCGATGATCTCACAGCTAGGTTTGTTTACATCATTCCTTCTTCTTTTCGTTTCATTTCTACTCTTCCGATTATTCCTAAGGTAAATCTGAGCCACGTGCGCCTTCGCTGTGAGACAGGCCATCATGGAGGCGAGCGCGTGCGGCGCCTTCGCTGTGAGACAGGCCATCATGGAGGCGAGCGCGTGCGGTGCCTTCGCTGTGAGACGGGCCATCATGGAGGCGAGCACGTGCAGCGCCGCGTTGAGCCATATTTTTATCCCTTACCTGCGTTCCATAATTCCACATCCTTGAGGCTATTCTCTTCACAACGCTCAGACAGGACACGTGACCAGAAGGTTGAACACCTGACAGCCTGGTGACTGCTTGTCCCAACTGCAGAGGGTGAGTCTGTCGGAGACAAATGACATACAAGGCAGACAGACCTTCACAAAATGCCATCACGGAAGTGAAAGAATGATCAGAAACACCCTCGTGTCACGTTTGCTTCGAGGACATCTTGACCCCCCCCCGACCCTCCTCCTCGGTGTATTACAATACGAAACTGTGAAACAATGAGAATGAGAACACATGCCTGGTTACCTGTTAGTCCTGAATGTAGGAACTCAGGTGGTGAAGTCCAATGTGGAACATGAGTACCACAAACACTCACGATCACACACCAGATGAATCGGAGAGTTCGTGCGTTGATCACGAGGGACAAGGACATCTGTGCAGTTGAACATGGATTCCTAAAATATTCGGATTCATAGAATGAGGGAGGGAGTTCAGGGGGAGAAGAAAAGGTAATGAAACAAGTGTAATCCTTCAATACAGCGCGTGTGGTGAAGCAAATGAGTACACTAATGTTAAAATTTGCAATTTATGCTTTTTCAGTTGAAAAACAATTAAAAAACGTACTTAATATTTGAAATGTAAAAATCTTGTTATTATTGTGAAAAGCACCTTTATATATAACAGAAGGAATGAAATCGTTCGATATAGTGTGGCAGGAGGCCGCAAAAGAATGATAGCATTAGAAGAACTTAGCTTTCAGCATTCGTTGCGAAATGCGATGGTGGGCGGAAATGACGTCTTTCGTTCGTTCGTACATGAGAGGGGCGCGTTTCTTGTTTTTTTTTCCCGTCAAGCAATAAATTAAATGTTTTTCACATATATAACACATTAGTTTCACAAATTTCCATTGAAATACTCAGGTATTTCCGTCAATTCTCGCTATTTCCGTCTGGGTTACGCACTGCATCTACCGGACGGCCGTCATTGGCTATCTTGAGGCACTTGGGGGGGGGACACCGGAGACGTGGTAGACACCGGGGACATTTCAAACTCAGTGCAATTGTATACAGCGCACGCGCTGTAATAAAAGGATAGTGAAGTGAGGAGAAAAATCAGGAATGGCGGTGGAGAAGTTGGGATCGAGATAAGAGGAGGCAGTACCTGATGGAGGGCTTTTGGAGGAGATGAGGAGAAGAGACAAGTCAGAAAGCAATCTTGGAAATGGATGAACTGTGTTATCCGAGTTGACGTGTGCTTGGCTAGGCCCGTACTTGTTATCCAAGATGGTGTGTGATCGACTCGGCTTGTGCTGCTCGAGTCTCCTCTTGACACCATAGATCTCTGCACTGGCTCGCCCTCTGTAAGTCAGAGGAGAGTCATGTTTGGAGCCCGATGTTGGCCGGGGTATACTGAAATGTTTCTGGATGTCGAAGGTGTACGACGTCTTCGCTTGTGAAATGTCGGAGTTCCACGATGTTGGTTTCCCGGTGCATCGAGACCACTGAATGAGGTTGAGTCTCTTCTGCCTGGTTTGGAAGTTGTTGTTTGATGTGGTAGTTGGGAAGGAAAAAGGTTAAACATTTAAACATTTCCCTGCCGCTGGTGTCAAGGTCGGGGTTTCACACCACCACCTGGGGACTGGATGGATTTTGGGATCTTGAGCCGGACAGCAGGCTCAGAGCGAGGGACGTGAGAACGAGCAAGCACAGGTGGTAACCTGTGAGATGACCGCAAATGGGAAACCTCAAATGCTTGTGCTGCAACTTGTGGGGTCGACGGGGAAGGTGGAGTTGCAGCTGTTGTCCCCATTTTCGAGGGAGTTTTGGCCATTGAAGAAGATGAGGAAAGAGGGCCCAGGTGAGGCTCCATTGTTCGGTTGGAGCGACCATGAGCTGATGAAATTGAGGCGGAATGTGCAATGAGCTTCTGTGGGGACCTCCGAGCTGGTGCAGTGGATGGTAGTGAGAGATTCTGGGCATGCTTCGGAAATTATGGAGACGTATGTACATATTGTTGAGGTGGAGGAGGTAGAGGAGGTGGAGGATGCAGACGAGGTGGCGGAATTTCTTTCCATTCTGACGGTAGCCTCCAGTGGATGGTGAAAGGTTTTTCTGGAAATGATACAGGAAATATTTTTTGTTGAGGTGGAGGAGGTAGAGGAGGCAGATGAGATGGAGGAGGGAGACGATGTCGAAGAGGTGGAGGAAATAGATGAGATTGAGGAGATCGGTGAGGCGGAGGAGGTAGATGAGACGGTGTAGGTAGATGAGGTACAGATGGAGGAGGAAGATGAGTTGGAGGAGGTTGATGAGGTGGAGGAGGTAAATGAGGTGGACCAATTTCTTCCCAATCTGATGGTGGCCTCCACCGGACGCTGAAAGGTTTCGCCGGAATCCTTCGTCCGTCCCTTCTTCCGTGCTCCTTCGAAACATCGGGAAAGATTCATTAATTAATTCCGTTTGCCCCAATTTTGAAGCACACCGGAAGTTCACGAACACGATGGACATCACGTGATCGATTATCACGTTTCCATACCTTTGGCTTTGAGAGCATGTCATCCACAACGGCTCAGACAACGCACATGGGCGGAAGGATGAACACCTGAGAGCCTCGTGCCCGGCTGTCCGAACTGCAGACAGTGAATCGGTACAAAAACAACGACATTCAACGCAGACAGACCTTCACAAAGTGTAATTATGGAAGTGAAAAATTCACATGACACACCTGTACAGTGTTTGAGCCTTCAACACGGTTACCTGCTCGATCCGGTGAAACGTTACAAAACATTTACTTTTTTAATTACAAAAATTACATTAAGTGAGACGCGCACGAAACAACTCGGGGACACAAAACGGTGGTTAATGAAACTATAACAAATTAGAACGGCACGAGGTGGAGCGCACACCTCCGCCAGGTGAACAGTTCACGTTTTGTATCAACTCCGGATCTTCACCGAAATCGAATCAGTGTTTGTGAGTGTCAATGGTTGTAAAACATGACGTTTTTAAAATTGATCCGACGTTCCATCCAATTCGGGTTTAAACCCCACGAGAACGGGTCTGTGGGTTTTCACAAACAAAACGGGACAAACCCCTAAAATCCGGGACACTTGCCGTGTCCGTGTGTGCCATCGTCGAATGTACGTCAAGGTAAACAAGGATGTGCCTTACACACAGAGAGACATTCCTGTGGACCCGTTGTTCACCGCACACACCTTCCTCACCGTGAAGTTTGAACACACCCTGGAAGGGCATCCGCATCACCAGGGCGGAATCGAACCAAGTCCTCAACACACCGACTCCTGCACATAGTGATTCCCACGGAGGATACACACAGAGACAGAAACAGACGCGAACCGAGGGAGTAAGGGACACTTGGCAGATTGAAAAGCAGCAAAAGTGGGCGTGGCTTCAAGTGGGCGTGGCTTTGATTCCCCCGTGGATGGATGTGGGAATGGCTTAAGTGGGCGTGGCTTTGATTCCCCTGTGGATGTATGTGGGAGTGGCTTTAAGTGGGCGTGGCTTTGATTCCCCCGTGGATGTATGTGGAAATGGCTTTAAGTGGGCGTGGCTTTGATTCCCCCGTGGATGGATGTGCGAGTGGCTTAAAGTGGGCGTGGCTGTGATTCCCCTGTGGATGGATGTGGGAGTGGCTTTAAGTGGGCGTGGCTGTGATTCCCTTTGGATGCATCCACATGTTAAATGGTCGTGAAACGTCACAAATGTACATTGGCGGGTCCATAGATAGTTTGTCGGGGGATTCCCCTTATATTAACTATTAAATAATTCTGACAAGGGGTCCGGACCCGGTATGTGACGTTCACTCCATACCGAGAACTTGTGTGTTCACGTGCTGATCCGTGCTGTGTATTAACACAGGAACTCATGATTTAGTGAATGTCACGATGTCTGGAGCGGAGCCGGAATTGAATTGTGAATGGAAATCCCATCCATGACGTGTTACCCTCTCTCTTGTACATGTATGACGTCATTTTATACCTCATCACTTCATTCATTATTCGATTCCTCTTTAATCTCGTTTACACCAAATCAGATGAAGATTTACTTGTGATGATGGGCCTCTGCACCGGCGCACAATGGCCTGTTCTTGAGGACTACAGTGGCATCTTTAACCTCCTCGAGGAATCACTGGATGAGAAGACAAGCGACTTACCTTTGCTTTCAGACGAAGGTATACTCACTGATGCAGCACCACGATGAAAGTTTTCGCTCGTCCTGTGACAACCTAAAGGCCAAATTATGTTCAATATTATATTTAAATGTGTGAAGGGTGAACTTAGTTACCGCTAAACCAGTCAGCTGTTTGTAAAGCAGAGTTAGTGAGAGTTTACCAGGAAACTAATTAATTCTGCTCGATGGATATAAGTCACAAGTTCAAGTTGAAAGTTTGACCCCAACATTATTTTGCACGAAATTTTAACTTGAAGCTGTGACCTCGACCTTTGACCTGCTGTAAAAAAAACTGTTATGAAACAATTGTCACGTGATAGGTGTGTTTGTACCGACTGTTTATCTGTTTTGGTGAAACATCATAAAGGACACGAAAAACACCATCACTGAAGGTCAGGGACTTGAACTCTCATGAGCACCTCTCTAATTAAATAATTTATAGTTAATTATAACTTCTTTTAATTGAGGAAAGTGTGAAAATATAATCTATAAAGGTTAATTGACGTTCATAACCCAAGCCAACAAACTATGTGACGTCATAGAGTGGATGGATGACGCGGGTATGTGGCCCGTAATGTCAGGGGGCTCTAATAGTGGTGTGTTCAGTTAACGGATGGTATTCTTGCTCAGAATGAACGTGCGACGCGACACGATGCCCTCGATGAGTGCCGTTCCTCAAGTTATAAAAGTCATTTATTGATGTTTTTGCTCAATTTTCTCTTTGCGGAGACGTCTTCACGTGCCAACTGTTCCTCGTCGGTCGACAGAGAAGTTTCTTTCAATCAACACCTGACGGAGACTGTTCGTCAGGATGTTGAGAAATTTAGGGTCGTGTCCGCAAACAACGACTGCGACAGGTGTATCAATTTCTTGCAACAGCAGAGCCAAAGAAGTGACGAGGCAAACAAGTTTTCTGTTTCCGACAAACACTTCACCTCCTCATCGTGTTTAAAAGGATGTGTGAAAAAGGATCGAGCTTACAAACACATGAAAGGATACACACCGGAGAGAAACCTTACAAGTGTTCTGTGTGCAACAAAGCGTTGAATCATTCATCTGTATCGAGACATCAAATAATACATCAAAGCAAAAGATTTCCAGGAACAGGTGCGAATCGAAGGTGCCGCACATGGGATGGAAATATCAGCGAATTCAGCGCCATCGATCGCAAGGAAGAGAAATGAAAAACACAAAAAGATACATCAACAAATGGGAGAACGACAAAAGAGCAGGAGGATTGTAAAAAAGATGTGGACAGAGTTAGGGAGAGACAAAGAAAGCGCTTTACAGTGGTGTACAAGATGGCACGTTAACTGGGATGGAGAACAAGTCATCCTAAATAGCCAACGCCAAGGACACGAGACCATCGGCTTCAATAAGATGGCAGGATGGAGTCAGTAAGGACAGGTGCAGGTTCTGTAATGTAGAAACAGAAAGCACCAGAACCTTCTCTTGGGATGTAAATAAAAATAATCATGTCAGAACACCTGTACACACAAAGGTACAACAAGGTATATCGAGCAATCCACCGACACAGGTGCAAAAACGTCAACGTCCCAGTCTCAGGAATCTCTTGGAAGCACGAACCAAATGTGACACCAGGATCTGAAAAAGGAAGTCAAGAGAACCTGGAAGTTGAAGATCGCCGACTTCGCACCAGTGGTAACCGGAGTAACGGAAGTGATTCGGTGACAATTTGAAAACTAGAACAATTCTCCAAAGCAACTTATGAGAAGAGAAAAGAGCAGAGCAAGGATCTGGACGGGATGGAAGTCTTGAAAAAGGAATTTTTTGGTTTTTTTTGTGTGCATTGTCAAGGATCGTAAGAGAGCTAATACACAACACAACACACAAAGGGGGAATGAGATAGGAGGGGTGGGAGAGGGACGGACAAAACAGTGGGGAACAGAGACGTTCGGAGAACTGTGGAAGGGAGAGGGATGGGGCGGGGAACACGGGGAATACAAGATGGACATCACAGGGACTTTCAGGAACTTTCGGGAAGGAAGGCAGGGAATTTGAAGGAGGGGGGTTTGTGGCGCAGTCCTCATCTCTGCAAGTCCATGGTTCGAGCCGCAGTCGACAAGGTGGACCATTTTAAAGACAAAGTACGACCAAGACAGATGAAAAGAGAGAGGGAGACTAAAAGACATTTAAAAAAAATAATAATAAGTGTTTGCAATTGTTTTTACAATGAAGTATTTACAAAAATCATGATAATAATCAGATAAGTAAAATTAAAGAGCCTTGTGGGGTGATACTACTACAAAGTGCATGAGGTCCAGTCCAAATTTCTTTATCCCTCTCGACGGTTCGAGAATATTGTCCCGCCTTAAACTCCGAAGTGATTCGTGAACGTCATCAACTTCTCAAGCAGAGAAAACTATCCTGCAACACATTGCTCTCAAGCTTTGCCCTGGAGCAAGCTGGAGTAATCCCTGCCCGGACGGATGGCAAAGCTTCTCCCTTCAAGGCCGACGAGCGAGACTCGGAGATTCATGGGCGGAGGGGCACGGCACAAGGGGGGTTTGTACTCGAACCCTGCAAATACACAGCTTCAACTTCTTAAAAGGAAAACTTTTATTGGAAATACACAAATATTTACAAAGGACAATAATTCAAAAGGGTGATGAGAACAATAATGAAACAATAAATCCGAGAATCGAGGCGCCTCCTCACACAGACTCAAATACGCACGAAGGGAACACAAAATAGAGAGAAAACCCTTCCTTTCGAGTATTCTTGTACGAAGCTTGGCCCAGAGCTGGTCTTTGTGGAACTTGGAATCGAGGAGCTCCCATTCGCACGTGCAGACGCGCACAAAATGACGCTTCGATGCTTCTCGTAGCGGGACAAACACACGCCGGGCAATCCGCGAGCGGCACTCCACACCAAGGCTCAGAGCCCCAGTGTAACGGCTTTGTGCACCGATCGGAAACATGGCTCAAAGAATGGAGCCAATAGGAAACATGGCTCAAAGAATGGAGTCAATAGGGAACCCCTTGTGACTCCTCGCAGGTGACGTCAGGAGAGACGACACACCTTGTTTGGCCTTTCCGATCTTCGTGTCCCGTTTGATTTCCGCTCCTCCTTTGTTCACGACCTTCACCTGCAGGAACAGGTGTTCCAGATCGGTGGTCCTGGACGACAAGTTCTCGAAGCGAAAGTCCTCGTTGAAAACGGGGTTCCGGGTGTTGCGCACGACGGCGCTTCGCTGCTTCTGCAGCTTCCCCGGAATGAGGCACACACTCACGCAGCACCCGATGTGTCGGGGGTCCGTGCGGACCCCGTAAGCCCCCTCGACGCTGATGAGCTTCAGGAAGAGAGATTCGCACTCGGGAAAGTATAAGGTGGAGAGGCGCACCGTGCCGACACGTCTGCGATCGTCGCGGATCAAGGACACCTGTAACGGGGTCCAGGTACTCGAGGATGTCGGACGGGGGTCGTGCCGGCGGGTTCCCACGAGACGCCGAGAGATGCACGGGATCGCGTCTGCGGACGAGGACGGAGATTCATCGCTCGTGGACGGAGACTCGCTACCGGCGATCATGGTGGACTCGAGCTGAGAGTGCAGTGTGCGCCGGAAGGAAGACTCCGACATCACGTGCGAGCACAATGGAGACGACTCGGATAACGAAGAAGACTCGCGATGGACGTGTCTCTCCACCCGACAGAGAACCACGTGTTGCGGATCCGGAGGTTGGAAGGAGAACAAAGTTTCCTTGAACACGATCGGCGTGATGTCCTCCCGATCGAGCGCCGTGGGGATCTTGGGGTCCCCGTGTGTTTGTGGGTTAAACAGGCCTGGGATGTTCACGAAGGCCGACCGACTCGATCTCGCGAGACGTGACTGTCGTGAATGGCAACTCAGAGGCTTGTGAAGTCACACCCACCCACCAAGCCACGCCCCTCCACTGAACCCCGCCCCTTCCACTGAACCCCGCCCCTTCCACTGAACCACGCCCCTTCCACTGAACAGCGTCCCTCCTCCGAAACATCACTTCTTCTGAACATCCCTCCTGAACACCATCCCTCCTTTTGAACACCGTCCCTTCTCCTGAACAACACCCTCCAACTGAACACCATCCCTCCTCCTGAACACCGTCCCTCCTCCTGAACACCGTCCCTCCTGAACATGGTCCCTCCTCCTGAACACCATCCCTCCTCCTGAACACCACCCCTCTTCCTGAACACCACTCCTCCTCTCATTATATACCCACAATTGGAAGACATGACGTCACACTCTCACCTCACAGCTCAGTAAAATCACACAAATTCCTTGAAAAATCTTCTCCAGACCCACCAGTCAGAATTCCACCAAATTTGAGTTACAACATGAGGCCAGGACCCAGATAAGCTGCAGGTCCAGTGGTACAATTTCTTTATTACTCGTGAGTAGAAGGATTGACCGTTATGTCGAAATTGTTTCCACAATGAGAACCTGGAATCCAGATTTTTGGATGAAAACACCAAAGTATCAGCATCGCAACACTGAATTAGACAAAAATGTGTGTTTGTGTTTTTCCAAGAACTTCCTCTGTGGGACTGGCAAGGTGAACACATTGGTGGTACTAACTTTTCACAAGGATCACAAGTCAAGGAGTTAACTCCAGGTGAACTCGGACTAAGTGGAGAAATTGAGGATCAAATCCTGATTGAAACACAAAAAAGACTTCACAGGTGAACAAACGTAGAAATGTGATGCGAACGAAAGATTAAAAAACGGTGGAATTAGCTCGAAGGTCTTGGTTTTGGAGATGGTGATCCTTTTGATGGTGGTCTTGGAGAGGGTGATCATTTCATGTCCGGTTGATAGGGAGCGAAGACTTGTGGACTACACCCACGATGACTTTGAGTACATCGCATCCTGATCTTGATGTGACCCGGTGTTCTGGCCCCCCCGTGATGATGATGAGGGCAATATCTCACCCTGATGACGATGCGACCCGGTGTCGTGGTGTCTTCGTGATGATGCTGAGTGCATCGCACCCTGATGAGGATGCCACCCAGTGTTGTGGTCTCTTCGTGATGACGCTGAGTGCAACATCGCACCCTGATGAGGGTGTAAACCGGTGTTGTGGTCTCTTCGTGATGACGCTGAGTGCAACATCTCACCCCGATGAGGATGCGACCCGGTGTTGTGGTCCCTTTGTGATGACGCTGAGGGCAATATCGCATGCTCAGTGGGATGTGACCCGGTGTTGTGGTCCCTTTGTGATGACGCTGAGGGCAACATTGTACCCTGAGTGGGATGTGACCCGGTGTTGTGGTCCCGTCGTGATGACGCTGAGGGCAACATTGCACCCTGAGTGGGATGTGACCCGGTGTTGTGCTCCCGTCGTGATGACGCTGAGGGCAACACCACAACCTGAATCGGGTGCCAGCCAGTGTTGTGGTCCCGTCCTGATGACGATGAGTGGAATATCCCATCCTGATGAGGATGTGACCCGGTGTTGTGGTCCCTTTGTGATGACACTGAGGGCAATATCGCACCCTGAGTGGGATGTGACCCGGTGTTGTGGTCCCGTCGTGATGACGCTGAGGGCAATATCGCACCCTGAGTGGGATGTGACCCGGTGTTGTGGTCCCGTCGTGATGATGCTGAGGGCAATATCGCACGCTGAGTGGGATGTGACCCGGTGTTGTGGTCCCTTTGTGATGATGCTGAGGGCAATATCGCACGCTGAGTGGGATGTGACCCGGTGTTGTGGTCCCTTTGTGATGATGCTGAGGGCAATATCGCACGCTGAGTGGGATGTGACCCGGTGTTGTGGTCCAGTCGTGATGACGGTGAGGGCAATATCGCATGCTGAGTGGGATGTGACCCGGTGTTGTGGTCCCTTTGTGATGACGCTGAGGGCAATATCGCACGCTGAGTGGGATGTGACCCGGTGTTGTGGTCCCTTTGTGATGACGCTGAGGGCAATATCGCACCCTGAGTGGGATGTGACTCGGTGTTGTGGTCCCGTCGTGATGACGGTGAGGGCAATATCGCACGCTGAGTGGGATGTGACCCGGTGTTGTGGTCCAGTCGTGATGACGGTGAGGGCAATATCGCACGCTGAGTGGGATGTGACCCGGTGTTGTGGTCCCGTCGTGATGACGGTGAGGGCAATATCGCACGCTGAGAAGGATGTGACCCGGTGTTGTGGTCCCTTTGTGATGATGCTGAGGGCAATATCGCACGCTGAGTGGGATGTGACCCGGTGTTGTGGTCCAGTCGTGATGACGGTGAGGGCAATATCGCACGCTGAGTGGGATGTGACCCGGTGTTGTGGTCCCTTTGTGATGATGCTGAGGGCAATATCGCACGCTGAGTGGGATGTGACCCAGTGTTGTGGTCCCTTTGTGATGATGCTGAGGGCAATATCGCACGCTGAGTGGGATGTGACCCGGTGTTGTGGTCCCTTTGTGATGATGCTGAGGGCAATATCGCACGCTGAGTGGGATGTGACCCGGTGTTGTGGTCCCGTCGTGATGACGGTGAGGGCAACACCACAACCTGAATCGGCTGCGACCCCGTGTTGTGGTCCCGTCGTGATGACGCTGAGGGTAATATCGCACGCTGAGTGGGATGTGACCCAGTGGTAGATTCCACCATTGAAGACCAAGACTGCATCATCGTGGTCTCAATGATACGTGACCCGGTTTTAGAGTCCATCCATGATGACGAAGAGTACAACATCTGACTCGCATTGCATTGTGACCCTGTGTTCGGGTCCACCCTTGAGGAGTGCGTTGTACTGGTCGGGCATGGTCCATCGAGTAAGCCTTGCATGTGTCTCTGTGTTTGTTGCTGGAGGTTCTGTCCGGAAGATCTTCGTTCGGACAGCTGTAGACTGCGTTCATCTTGTTGGCGTCTCGGTTCCTCTCGTTGGTGTCTCCGGTCGACTCGGTCTCCCTGTTGAGCTCTGATGAGATCTTGTTGCTGTTTGATGTTGTGCCGTTCGTATCTGGATTCCACTTGTTGTTTCTGTTCAGGATTGCCGGTGTTTCTGGAACTGCAGAGCATTTTCGGAAGCCGGACGATGCTTTGCTGAGATGCACTCGGGGTCGCGGCCGATGGAGCACCGCGGCTTGGTCCCTGCATCATCTGCACTGAAACACCAACTGATTAAAAGAGAAGAGTTTGGTGAATAAAATCCATAAACACACATCCTCATGAACAAGTCTCTCACCGGTGGAGCGGACACGTATAGTGTTCTCTTTTCTATGATTTTACAAACATTCTGTATTGTTCTGTGGAAAAAGAGGGGCGAAGGAGGATCCATACATGGGGTGGTAACAATAGCTTGGTCTGTCTGTGTGTTCGAGTAGGTGACATTTCCTCCAGTATTAGGGATCTGTCAGAGATAAGTTGTACGGAAACATGTCGCGCCGAGGAGGTGGTGATTGTAAACATTAGAGCAGAAGAGGGGATGGTTATATTGTCCAGGTGAGGCCAGGTGGAAGGTTTGTAGCACGTGGCACAAATGGACATAATCACGGGTCATTTTGGCCACGAGCTGCAGGTCATGGCGTAATAGTGGGCTATTGGGTCTTGAAGAGGGGTGCAACACTCAGTGAAAACCCGTCCCAGAGGACAAGCTGGCCCAGAAGATGGCGCTACCCACGGACAGTGGGCGCCCAATGAATGGGACTTGCTGTGTGCCAGGAAGGCGGTCGGATGGGGGGGGGGTAGAGACCGTTTTGTTTGCTCACGTCTTCCTGATTTTTACGACAGTTTCGGGTTCTATTTGAACAATGAAGGAGGTTTAAATTTAAACATCACTTCGGTCATTTGTGGAGGTCTTTGGACCTCCGGCTCAGAACGCCTGTTTTTGTTGGGCGTCTGATGCCATGGCATATTTTCCTCTTCTCCCATTCCCCCCCCCCCATCTCTCTACCTCCAACCCTCTCTCCCTTTCACTCACCACCCCGCATTTTTTTTCTCCTCTCCACTGTTATTAGGTTCGCCCCCAAGGGGATGCGAGACTTGCAATGTCCCTGTTTGTGTGTGTCTGAATGTCTGTCTGTCTGAGGGTCCATGTCTATGTTTATGTTTTTGCTTCAATGGAGAACCCAAATGCTCAGGAAACGTCGACATTAAACTAAAAAAATGTGTGAAAGTCAAATGAACCACCATGGATTATAATGGAAACAATGTACACGGACGTGTCATCATGTCCTCCTCGGAGAGGATTTGAACCAGGACGCTAAAACTTTCAGGGTCTCTCCCCCTCCACCATCCTCGCAAAATCCCCCATCAACCAGCACCACCACAATACCCACTACCACCATCCAACACACCGCCCCTCCACAATACCCACTACCATCCCACACTCCCCCCCTCCACAATACCCACCACACCCCCCCTCCACTGGGGTAGGACATCGATGTCTCACGGACATGATGGTGGGACACGGCATGGACACATATGACGTCCGGGAAAAGTACGAAACAGGACGATCCCGTAACATTCAACACACTCGGTCAATGTGCGACGGTGGGACAAAGCATTCGCCGCCATTTTGTCCGCGGTGTCCGTGCTGTCCGCCGATAACGAGTATTTCTGCCCGAGTTGTGTATAAACCGATTGATCACTGAACACACAGAATCCCTCCTTGATAACTGTTCATTGATCGTGAATCAAACCCTCCCCGACATGAGTAGATCACGTGACCATCTTCACCGAGTGACACGTCACGTGACCATCGTTCCCATCTTCACCGAGTGACACGTCACGTGACCATCGTTCCCATCTTCACCGAGTGACACGTCACGTGACCATCGTTCCCATCTTCACCGAGTGACACGTCACGTGACCATCGTTCCCATCTTCACCGAGTGACACATCACGTGACCATCGTTCCCATCTTCACCGAGTGACACGTCACGTGACCATCGTTCCCATCTTCACCGAGTGACACGTCACGTGACCATCGTTCCCATCTTCACCGAGTGACACGTCCCGCCATCTTGGTGTGAATTTCTCCCACAAGACCCCAAACCATTCTGCTCCACAGTTTCCCCCCGAAAACGTTTCCGTCACTCATTTTGTCTCCAATCGTTGATCTTCAAACCCCCGAGGACCTTGAGAGTTTTTCATGAGGATGAAATGAGCATCAGGATCCAAGGTGGACGTCCATCCCATCAAGGTGTGACGTCACGGGCGGAATCCTAAACCGACCCTCTCTCACCGTTTATATCCACACACCGGCATTGGGTTCCTCTCACAGGTGTGCTCTCCACGGCCTTATCGACCCCGGAAACGGGGCTCACGGACCCCCCTCCCCCAAATCCCTCATTTTCACTAAAACGTAAAACTTATTCTCCACAAGTACCTGAACAAGACGGACAACATCTGGTCCAATTCATCAGAACAGGTCTCATGGGGTTGTGCTCCCACTACAAGAGGTGTTCGTCTCACCCACCACCTCGTCCATCCTTACCTCTCCCCTCCTTGTGCTGAGATGAAGCCGCCGTGGCTAGCACACCCAAACCAGTGTGTTCACCCACTCGTTCACCCCTTACCTCAGCGCTCTGATATCAAGCCGCCACGGCGACCACGCCCCCTCCTAATCCTCCCCTGACGTATCTCATTCACGATCCGCATCATGGTGACCACGCCCCCTACTAATCCTCCCCTGACGTGTCTCATTCACGATCCGCGTCATGGTGACCACGCCCCCTTCCTAATCCTCCCCTGACGTGTCTCATTCACGTCCCACGTCACGGTGACCACGCCCCCTCCTAATCCTCCCCTGACGTATCTCATTCACGATCCGCGTCACGGTGACCACGCCCCCTCCAAATCCTCCACTGACGTGTCTCATTTACGATTCGCGTCATGGTGACCACGCCCCCTTCCTAATCCTCCACTGACGTGTCTCATTCACGATCCGCGTCATGGTGACCACGCCCCCTCCTAATCCTCCCCTGACGTATCTCATTCACGATCGCGTCATGGTGACCACGCCCCCTCACAATCCCCCCAATGGGACGAAGGATCTTTTCTCGTTTATTCTCGCCATTTTTAACCTGACGCTTCGTTGACGATTTATTTATCAAATGACGTCATGTTGTACTTCACAAACATTCCGCTCTGTTCACCCCCATCGTTTGGGTGAGCTCGTTTTCCTTCTGCTCGGAAGTCAGCTCACCACGACCTCTTCTTCTTTAGCTTTTCTCAAGTCTTTCACGAACCGGCTGGCCAGGCCCGACGTTCGACTAAGGTTCGGGCAAGAATGTAGAATTTGGCCAGGGTGCCGGCGATAGCTCGCCCACTCTTCGCGAGTTACTGGTAAAACCGTTACAGTAGTTATCAAAAACAACCGGTTACCTCAACGTTTAAGTAGTTTTTTAACAAACGGGTGTAAATTAATAAAACGTTAAACACTAATTTTTTTTTATTTTTTCAAACGCATCCTCATGACGTCACGAAATCCCGTGCTGCCAAAAAAAAGAAGAGGAAGAAGAGTATTAAAGGAGAAGAAGAAGAAGAATCGTTGATTGGAAGCCAAGGCTATTGTGGTGTTCGTGAACATTTCCTTTCATCCACTAAAACATGGTGAGTTGAGATCCTCGGTTTAATGAAGTTTACTTGGTTAAGGTCGTCACACGACCCGCCACGACCTCCATTCCCATGGACCGACCCTCCATCAGCGGCCTCCTCTCCCTGAGGTACTTGTTGATGATTTATTTATTTATCGATATTTAGGCCTTTGTTCTCGGATCCTCGTTCTTTTGTTCCTTGTAAAACACTTTGATTGTTTAGTAAATTATCGATTCCTTTGTTAAAAACAGTAATTTTTTTTCCCCCTTCGTGAATTTCCTGTCACTTCTTGTAAAATGTGAAACTATTACTACCACAAGCATTATTTATTTATTTATTATTTTAACGTTGACCCCATTTTGTGCGTTCAAAATGAACACGTGATTTCTGTTGACCAATGAGCTTTGAGCGATGGGATTTTTCAGGTTCCTTGGAGGAGGAAAACCACGGACCTGGAACCTGGGACCTGAAAACGTTTCGTGATTCGGGATTCGGACCTTTTCGCGACATTTATGGATCTGGAGCACGACGTCCCAAGACCTTGTGGTTTGGTAACAGTCGCGAGGCCGGTGTTTGATCACCGTTGTGTGCGTGTGTCCCGCAGCGCGAGTGCATCTCCATCCACGTCGGCCAGGCGGGCGTACAGGTGGGAAATTCGTGCTGGGAGCTCTATTGTCTGGAGCACAGGATCCAGCCTGATGGACAAATTCCCAGTGACAAGACCATCGGGGGTGGAGACGACTCTTTCAACACCTTCTTTAATGAGACCGGTGCTGGGAAACACGTTCCTCGTGCCATCTTTGTCGATCTGGAACCGACCGTGATCGGTGGGCAACCTGTCGTGAAGTTCCTTCTTCGTCGTCCTCCTTATGTTCCCCTTGTACTCCTCTTTCTGAACTTCCAGTTTGTAAGGTAACTGACCTTCATGTTGTAACCCTTCTTCAGACGAAGTGCGCACCGGTACTTATCGACGACTCTTCCACCCCGATCAACTCATTTCGGGTAAAGAGGATGCAGCCAACAACTACGCACGGGGCCACTACACCATTGGAAAGGAGATCGTGGACCTGGTTGAAGACCGCATCCGTAAGCAGGTACACCGGAAAGAATCGTTTCTTCAAAATACCTCTCAATATTTTATTTATCTCATCTCGACTTGGAGGGACGTTATGGCCTCCCGATGGTCCAGCAGCGACAGGCGAGTCCACAGGAGGTTTAAGGAACCAACAGGAAGTCCCCTTGTAGGTCCTGTCATTGTTAGTGAATAAATCTTCTCAACACCAATATATGTGATCTACTTCCTGAACCCCAGGTGGACCAGTGCACAAGCATGCAGGGTTTCCTGATCTTCCACTCATTAGGGGGCGGCACGGGTTCGGGCTTTTCCGCCCTGCTCATGGAGCGCCTCTCCATCGACTACGGCAACAAGCCCAAGCTGGAGTTCACCGTGTCCCCGGCACCTCACGTGTCCACCGCTGTGGTCGAGCCGTACAACTCCATTCTGATGACCCACACCACGCTGCAGCACGCGGATTGCACCTTCATGGTGGACAACGAGGCCATCTACGACGTATGTCGTCGCAACTTGGACATCGAGCGTCCGACCTACACGAGCCTGAACCGCCTCATGGCACAGATCGTCTCGTCCGTCACCGCCTCGTTACGCTTCAACGGCTCACTCAACGTCGACCTGAACGAGTTCCAGACGAACCTGGTGCCCTACCCGCGGGTCCACTTCCCATTGATCACTTTCGCACCCATTATTTCCTCTGAGAAGGCCTTTCACGAGCAGATGTCGGTGTCCGAGATCACCAGCGCGTGTTTCGAGCCGGCCAATCAGATGGTGAAGTGCGACCCTCGGCACGGCAAGTACATGGCGTGCTGCATGCTGTACCGCGGAGACGTCGCCCCCAAGGACGTGAACGCCGCCATCGCGACCATCAAAACGAAGCGCTCCATCCAATTCGTCGAATGGTGTCCTACCGGCTTTAAGGTACGTCCGTCAGGAAGCCATTAGGGTCCTGTTAGAAAATTGCGGCTGTGCCGTTGTGCTCACTTACCAACCATCGCTTCTCCTCTTCCCAGGTCGGCATAAACTGCCAGCCTCCGACCGTGGTGCCTGGGGGTGATCTCGCCAAGGTCCAGCGGGCCGTGTGCATGTTCAGCAACACGACGGCCATTGTGGAAGCCTGGGCACGACTCAATCATAAGTTCGACCTGATGTACGCCAAACGCGCCTTTGTGCACTGGTACGTGGGCGAAGGAATGGAGGAGGGAGAGTTTCTGGATGCACGGGAGGACCTCGCCGCGCTGGAGAAGGACTATGAGGAGGTTGGAGTCGACTTGGTTGAGGGAGAGGGGGGTGAGGGAGAGGAGTTCTAGATGGTTAGGTTCCTGTCTTCTTCATCGGGTTGTAATTAATTGTATTGTTGTTGAGTTTGATGTGAAACTTTTTTTTTTCGAGTTGAAAGGTTGTTCCTGTTTTGGAGGAGGTTGGAGGTCAGGGTACTGCATCCTGACCTTAACAAGGTTGGTGTGAAGGAGCCAACCAAAGATTGCCGAGTTTAAAAGCAGTTCATTCATTTATTTATTTTTAAACCTTCCTTATTCCTTCATCCTTCATCCTTCCCTGCACTTTGAATCGTTTCCTGTTCTTTGATTTTTTCATTAAACTTTACTGAAAGCCTTTGTTGGGATCTTACCATGTACTTTTACCCTCTGTAGGTATTTGAGTGAATGTTAATATGATTAATATGATTAATATGTTTGTGTCGTTCCTTTCTCTACTTTGTCCAGAGTTCATCACCGATTCTGAAGTGTCTAACGAACGAGGTCCAGCACGTATTGCAGGTGATACCAAGGTGACGAGTGGTGCAGTTTACACACAGGAACGAGTGATGTAAACCATCTCCGATGGTCCGAAATGAAAGATTCATCTTGGTGTGACGTGAACCAAAGACCTTGCAGCTTGAGCGAACGACTTGCTTGATTCCATTTGCCCAGAAGTCCGTCGATTCCTTTATCTGAAGAAACTCCGCGATGAAAACGACATCGTTACTTTTCAGTGCGAACTCGCAGATTACAAAGTGACAAACCACGAGGATTCCTCTCGATCAAGTTCTCAGAGCGATCGGGGACATTCGAGCATGGCCAAGCTCTCGCAGTCCAGGTTCAAGTTCCAAATGTGATCGAGACTCAGATCTTGAGTAGCAGCGCCGAATGCAGATGGGTAACGTTATTTGACCCCAAGTGGGTCACGATGAGGGAATCACAATCAGAAAGTGTTCATCCATGTTCGTGGCTGCTATACTTTTGGAGATAGCAGGGGGAAAGAAAATCATGTTTGTTGGACATGCATGGTGGGGCGCCATTTTTAAATGAAATGACCAATCGTTTCGGCTTTTATACATGATGCAAAATTGATATCATCGTGTACGGTGTGAACAGCTGAGTTCATAAAGTGCTCAAAAGTTGTACGATCGAAAATAAACAAATAGGAGCCAAATTTAAACAAATTTTTTGGTCCGTTTTGGTACCTTTAGATGTTTTTTAGTGGTTTTGGTACTTTTTTCCCCAGGAAATGACGTCACACTGCAGAGAAAGTAGTTAACTGTATATATATATATATATATATATATATATATATATATATATATATATATATATATATATATATATATATATATACAGTGTAAATTGCAGAACTGTACTTTACGACATAGTGCTTTAAAGCATTGTTTGGTACTTTGTGGTTCCAAACCACAAATTTTGTGGATCTTTATTTTTTTGTGGCTCCTCCACAAGCCGTGACTGGAGACACACAAAAAAAAAAGAGTAAAATCTTCCCCATTTAATTTTCCACGACACCTGCTGTAATACTCCTCTCTTACCTGTTCATCCTTTGTTCAGTCTTTCCTGGTGATCGCTGCAGTTTTAATCCTGATTTATCTGCCTCGTGAAACTACTTCTTCTCAGAAGACGTCGCGAGGTCGAGTCCGTTCATTGCTGATACGTGAAACACCCCGCAACCCATGCCGACAGAAAACATGTTTTTTGGAACAGCATCCACATTTTCCATCCTATCATCAAGTAACCGTGTTTATACATTCTCCATGGGGAGGCGCTCCTGTGCTGAAAGTTTCGTGCCAATCGCTCAAGCGGTTTTGGAGAAAACGAATAAAGGTGAAAAAGTGATGGCCTCTCCCGACATGGTCGAGGGTGGTTGTGGACACCTATTACTAGTTTATACCTGCTGTTGTTTTGTATTTTCCCTTCTTCTGTAACACCAAAATGCAACCTCCTTTTGAGAGCTTCAGAACTACGGAACCCGACTCGTCCATCCTCACTCCCAAGACCGGACCGTGGTGTTTAGGTTCAACAGAACAATGCATCGGTCAGAGGTTCGGAGCACTACCAACAACTCTTGTGAAGTACTGGAAATTACAGAGCATTATCTTTATTTCCATGGGCTTCAAAAGGGTACAGCAGATGAAAGTAGTATCAAAGAAAGAAAAACAATTGATAAATGGTTAGAATACCCGACAATCAGACGCAGCATGATTTACGGGGTTCGTTGAGTCATACTCGTGGGTCGTGTCCGTTGTGGTGAGATCAGCTCTCACCTGGAATGCAGTTCAACGAGGTTAGCCATGAGTGAGTCGACCCTTTTGATGACATGTGAAAGGTCAACCACAAAGGTTCCTTCCTGCGCAAGTGATACCCTCAACAACCTCAATGATTCGAAATGATTGTTTAGAAAACGAAGCTGTGAAATGTTAATGTGGCTCCACATTCATTGATTGGTAAATGTTGTTAAAATGTTACTTTTATAAGGTACACCTTACAGGTACACTTTTATAAGACACCCAGATCTCCACATGGTCACCTTGCTATACCCAAACTAGTTCTCGACTGACCTCCACCCATTCCCCCTCCTTGCTTCCCCGAATCCCCACCTACCCAAATCATTAACTGCTCACATAGCACTCACACTTAGATCTATAATTCCCCACCTTCCCACCTACCAACCCAGATTCCCAGTTTCCCACTTACCAGCACCATCAATATCCCGTTTCCCACCTTCCAATCTTCCCCTGATCCTTAATTTCCCACCTTCCAACTCCAATAACATCTCCAATTGCCCACCGACCAACATTCCCAATTTCCCACCTACCAACCCAGATCCACACCTACCAACCCCACTTATATCCCCAGTTTCCCACCCTTCCAACCTTACTCGGATCCTCAGTTTCACACCCACCCAAATCCTCATTTACTAACTCCACCGAAATGGCCAGTGTCCCACCGAGAAAAATGAGCGACAACCAAAATAAAATAACAAGTGAAAGTATGTTGATACTTCCCCTGTGTGGTGAAATAAAAACACGATTTGGGAAAAGGAGGAGAAAGCATCTCCCGACACGGACAGACAGTAAAGCACGCTCATGTGGATTCAAACTCATTTCTTTTTGAAAACGTTGCGAAAAATTTTCTCCTTCAACTCTTTTTTCTTCGTGCCCGGATTTTTGGCATCTCCGGACGCTGATGATTGGTGCGCGTCGCTGGTCGCTCCCAGAGGCATGACCTCAGTGGGTAGAGTTGCACTGCCACCGGTTGCTCCCAGAGGCATGACCTTAGCTGGTGGAGTTTCAGTCTCACTGGTCACTCCCAGAGAAACGACCTCAGCAGGTTGAGTTGCACCTTCACCGGTCACTTTCAGGGGCATGATCTTCGCGAGAGTTGCACTCTTATCGGTCGCTCTCAGAGGCAAGACCTTAGTGAGGAGTGTTGCACTCTTACCGCTCGCTCTCAGGGGCTTGGCGGGTGGAGTTGCACTGTCACTGGTCGCTCCCAGAGGCACGACCTTAGTGGGTGGAGTTTTACCTTCACCAGTCACTCGCAGAGGCACGACCTTAGCTGGTGGAGTTTCACCTTCACCAGTTACTCCCAGAGGCACGACCTTCGTGGGTGGAGTTGCACCTTCACCAGTCACTCCCAGAGGCACGACCTTAGCTGGTGGAGTTGCAGTCTCACTGGTCACTCCCAGAGAAACGACCTCAGCAGGTTGAGTTTCACCTTCACCAGTCACTTTCAGGGGCAGGATTTTAGTGAGGAGTGTTGCACTCTTACCACTCGCTCTCAGGGGCATGATCTTTGTGGGTGGAGTTGCAGTCTCACTGGTCGCTCCCAGAGGCAGGACCGTAGCTCGTGGGGTTGCACGCTCACCGGTCACTTTCAGCGGCATGATCTTAGCGAGGGTTGCACTCATACCTTTCGCTTTCAGAGGCAAGACCTTAGTGCGGAGTGTTGCACTCTTACCGCTTGCTCTCAGGGGCATGACCTTAGCGGGTGGAGTTTCAGTCTCACTGGTCGCTCCCAGAGGCATGACCTTCGCTCGTGGGGTTGCACGCTCACCGGTCGCTTCCAGAGGCATGACCTTCGTGGGTTGATTTGCACTCTCACTGATCGATCCTCGAGGCACTATCTTAATGGGCAGAGATTCATTCTCACAGGTCACTCCCGGAGGAACGATCTTCATGGGTAGCGATGCACTCTCACTGCCGCGGCTGCTCTGAGAGTCCAAAGAACATTCGTCGGAAACTCCGCCGATGGTGCAAATCCAACCATTCATTTCATCCTGTAATGAAGGACAAGCAAGAGAGTACTGGATAAATGGACAAAGAGATTTAATTGGTCAAATAATAATAAATAATTTGTGCAATTTTTGAAAAGTCAACATTGATCAAAAGTCGAGGTAAATGTGTAAAGGTTGGAGATCATCTATTGTTGATGTGAACAGAACACATTGTGTACAAACATGTTCTGTTAACCGCAGTCGTGCAGAATACCTCCCCTGTGTTCTCTTCAATATACAGAACACCGTGTGTACAAATCACATTGTGTACAAATAAACAATGTGTACAAATAAACAATGTGTACAAATCACATTATGTTCAAATAAACAATGTGTCCAAATCACATTATGTACAAATAACAATGTGTACAAATCACATTGTGTACAAATAAACAATGTGTACAAATCACATTATGTACAAATAACAATGTATACAAATCACATTGTGTACAAATAAACAATGTGTACAAATCACATTATGTACAAATAAACAATGTTTACAAATAAACAATTTTCAAATAAATGTGTACAAATAAACAATTTTCAAATAAATGTGTACAAATAAACAATATTCTTCTTCTTTCGGCTGCTCCCGTTAGGGGTCGCCACAGCGGATCATCCGTATGATCCGCATAGTGATTTGGCACGTTTTACGCCGGATGCCCTTCCTGACACAACCCTGGTCGCCTCTTACGACACAGGGATATGGTACACCTATTTTAACCGGGGTATACACCGGGCCAGTACACTGGTACTCATTTCGCCGACCTCGGAAGGATGACAGGCTGAGTCAACCCCCTGGTGTATTAATTCAGTGGCCCAACGGGGCTTGAACTCAGGACCTTTTGGATCCCAAGCCGCTGCCCGAACCACTGCGCCAACACACAAGGCTATGTGTACAAATAAACAATGTGTACTAATAAACAATGTGTCCAAACAAATAATGTGGACTAATCAACTATTTTTTACAAATAGCGTGTTCAAATAAACAATATGTACAAATAAACAATGTGTACTAATAAACAATGTGAACAAATAAGCAATGTGTACTAATAAACAATGTGTACTAATAAACAATGTGGACAAATAAACAATGTGTACTAATAAACAATGTGGACAAATAAACAATGTGTACTAATAAACAATGTGGACAAATAAACAATGTGTACATACAAACAATGTGGACAAGTGAATAATGTGGACAAATAAACAATGTGTACAAATCACATTGTGTACAAATAAACAATGTGTGCAAATAAACAATGTTTGCAAATAAACAATGTTGACAAATAAATAATGTGTAAAAATAAACAATGTGTACTAATAAACAATGTGTACAAACAAACAATGTGGACAAATAGATAATATGTGCAAATAAACAATGTGTATGAATAAACAATGTGTACGAATAAACAATGTGCACAAATCACATTGTGTAGAAATAAACAATGTGGACAAAGCACATTGTGGACAAATAAACAATGTGTACAAATAAACAATGTGTACTAATAAACAATGTGTACAAATCACAACGTGTACATATAAACAATGTGTACAAATTGTACAAATGTGTACAATGTGGCAGGGTTTGTCTCCGGACGTGTCCTGGCGGTGTTTATGTCCGGAAGCGAGTTTGTCTCCGGACATGTCCGAGTGGTGCTTGTCTCCGACCAGCTTGGCTCCGGACGCGTCCGGGCGTTATTTATGTCTGAACGGGAGTTTGTCTTCAAACCTGTCTGGACAGGAGTTTGTCTCTGGGCCATGCTTATCTCATGATCGGTAGAAAATGGATTTCAGATATTATTTTGTTTCAATCTTCACTGTTATTCCATGCAGATTCATTTTGATGAGACTGTATGAATTGCAATTAATGCTCCACAGCACATTGCCTTCCCTTCCTCTCACCTCATGCTATCTTCCCTGCCTACACTCCTCCTCGCTCCCACTCCCTCCTTTCCCCTCCTCTTCTCCTCACACCTCTTCACTCTTCCCGCTCTCTCTCTCCCCCACCACCTCTCCCTCTTTTTCTCCCTCCCCCATTTAGTATTACCATCAGCGAAGTGACGGGTAGTATTTGCAAGTATATCAATAAATAAACAATCTGTCAATCCCCTCCTCTCTTTGTGCTGTTGTTACCTCCAACACTGAAGGTGGAGGACGGTGATGTTTTCACCCGTGTCTGTTTGTTTGTCGGTTTGTCCGTCTGTGAGCCGGATATCTTAAAACGTTTTGGACGAGTTGTGACAAAACTTGGTGGATGAGTTGGTCAGGTGACAAAAGAAGCCGATTCGATTTTGGTTCAGGTCTGGATACAGATCCGGCCTATCAGTGGGATACAAAACGTAAACTTTTCAGGCTGGCAGAGGTATGTGCTCTTCCAAGTACTGTTCTAGTTTTCCTTCTGTTACGTCCTGATCCATTCTGTGTTCTCGCTCCTCCACGAGCCGAGACACTACACGTAAAAATCCCTTTAAACCACCGCTCTGGGGATGTTACAGTCACAGCAAATTATATTATTTATGAAAGTCGTGCCAGGTTCAGTGTTGGGAGATGCTGGTGAGGAACTAGTCAGGTACTTACATCATCCTTGGCTTGAAACAAGTATTCGTTCCCATCACGAAGCCTGCGACAAATGACTCGTAAATCAAGAAGCATCAGATCCGGTGGAAATGTCAGAGCCAACAGCCTTTGAAAGCCAAAAGCCTTTGTAAGATTTAAATTGAAGAGTTAACCCACCGGAGCCTGAAAACGTGCCTCCTCTTATTGTAGTCCGAAGCAACCTCACAGATGGCTTGGATCAGACATACGGGGTACTCGTCGTGGTACCTGGTCCCTGCACGGACATTTGTCTCGTCCTTGTAGAAAGCCAGGTTTTGACCGTACAGGACACAGTACACCGTCTGCCATGACCTGGACATTCAAAATCACATGATGCCTCTGTGGTAGTAAGTTAGCAACAGCAAGTTAGCAGAGGTAAAGCAGCAGTAATTTCGCAGCAGAAAGATAGCAGCAATAGGTTAGCAATAATAAGGTAGCAGCAATAAGTTAGCAGTATGAACGTAAGAATCATAAGTTATCAGCAGTAAGTTAGCAGAACGTTTGCAGTTGTAAATTAACATGAGAAATTTAAAGTTATATCTAAAATAAGCGAAATGAACATTCAATGAAGCCACGCTGAGAGTCATAGTTGTGGCTTTCATGACATCATCAGCAAGGTGTGTACGTGTGTGTGGGGGCAGGTAGGTGGGGGATAATAGTAATTTTATTTTTTTTTTGCTGAAATTTGTCGGTCATCACGTCTGATACACCAGCCAAAGGACGAGTGTGTTGGAGTGAAGAGCTCACCGACTAAACACTTTCTTCTTGTGGGCGACCCTTTCATGCTTCCGGTTCAAAAAGCCTTCCTTCCTGTACCCGAGGCCAGCTAGGGGAACAGAGTTGTGCGGATGCTGGTCCAGTGAGGCCAACGCAGACCCATCTTGCACTCCCTCTTCGTACTCATCAATTTCTGTTGCATCGGAGTCCTGCAGGAAAGATCCGTTCAGATGATTAAAAGTTATTTAAAAATATATATTCCAGTAAAGATGTAGAGGCTGAAACTGCGACGGACACACGATGCATCGGGTGTTCAACTCAATGGCGACATGAGTGTCACCGGCAAGTCTTATTGCATTGACTCCCAGCTACAACGGAGAAACTTGAACAACTTGCTGTGTCATCAAACACTGTAAAGTGCTGAGAGCCGCAAAGTGACATCTCTACGCCAACGGACCCAGTGAAATGGCAAAAAATAAATAAATCGTCAAACAAACATGGTGCCAGTTTCACTTGATGCACCGGAAATGCTCCAAGTTTTTCAGCATCCATTTCACGTAATCTTTAAGTTTTCCTGAAACATGCTCTCAGTGATCGATGCCATGTACATTTGGGCTTCAGGTGGAGTCGAGATCTCCTGGAGGTGACTTTATATAATTGGAATCTATCGACAGGAGAGGTCTCGGCCCAAAGTCCGCTTCTCGTACACCACAGGCAGCTTGGTCGACTGTTCGTTTTCTTTCCCCTCACTTATAACCTTGCTCTACCCGCCATCTCTTCCGTCCATTCACCCACAGTGTTATTTATTTGGTGATGGTGGCAACTGACCATGGTGAACTCCTGGTCGGAAAGCGTTATACTCTCAGTGTCTTGCTGCAAAGCTGCTCGTTCATCTTTCTTCCTGGTGAAAGAACCACACAGACAAAACGGGGACAAAGGAACACAGTTAAAAGATCCAGGATCCATTCAAAGGAACTGATAGTGAGTTTTATTAGCCTGGACCCGAATTCAAACCCGAACATAAACCCAAAACCTAACCCTACAATTTTTGCGGACGTTCTCCATGCTCCACACTGTGTGTTGGCTTTCAAATCCAACAATGTCCAACAGAAACGTGACATT
>NC_140979.1:482773-564773 GCF_056783735.1 Eptatretus burgeri
TTATTACATCGACATCCTGGTAAACTCGAACAGCATGGCATACCTAATTAAACATCCTAATTACCCTTTGAATGCATACCCCCCCCCTCAAACAAAACAATATAATTTCGTGCGCGCTAAAATGCCGAGTCATCTTGAACCAAACTGCGCAGTTCGAGCTGCAAAGTAGTCTTCGGTTATAACTGAACATCGAGACTTGTGGTATTATAGAGATGACCGTCACCCCCACACGGGGGTAATTTTATGTTTTTATGTTTGCTGCTTATGTTTTATTGCTGAACATAAAGTGCTGTAATGGTCCTAAATAAACCATCAATGATTGTGGCTGCCATCAGGCAGCCTCTCGCAACCGTCTCCCATCTCCGAGGCAATCATCTCCGCGACAACTGTCTCCGCGGCCACAGTCAAGCAACCGACTACGAGGCAGCCGTCGCTGGGGCAACCGTCTCCGGTCTCCGAGGCAACCGTCAGGCAGGTCCAACTACCCTTTTCCATGTTTCAGATGAGAATTCAGTTTCTTACCTTAACTTTGCCCTCATGTACCAACAAATTTACAACCGAATCTTACCAACTGGGGTCTTTTTGCACCCCAACTCACCAACACTCAGTTTCATCAATCTGCTGAAGTTTCACATCAATTATAATTATTATTTTTGGGGTTTTGAATGTCGAGGCTCTCATGAGAGCTCACACACAGAACATACAACAAGCGGAGCAGGAAACAAGAGGGAAGGATAAAACAGTGGGGAACAGAGACATGAGATCTGTGGAAGGGAGAGGGATGGGGCGGGGAACATGGTGAACATAAGATGGACATTGCAGGGACATTCAGGACCTTTAATGACAGGGAACTTTCAGGAAGGAAAGCAGGGAATTTGAAGGAGGTGGATTAGCGGGGGTAGACAAAATCATGGTTTTGTATGGGGGAAGAGCTGGGTGTGGGGGGGGGGCGGCAAGGCCCCAGAGGAGACGGTCCAAGACAGAAAGACCACCGACCTGCCTGTGGTGAAAGTGAGAGACCCAAAGACTCGGCCTCATCGTGGGAGTTTACACAATCCCAAGGGTGGGATCGAGAGATGACTACACCGTGAGAGAATACAAGAAGATATCAATCAATAATCCCGTTTATTTAATGTAAATCCCACGTCACATCGTGTGTCCAAGGTTTGTGGTAGAAGTCGCTCCGAATCCAAATATCCAGTCCGTGTTTTGTGACTCGCCCGCTGTTTTGGCGCCACGTGATTCGCCCCCGCGCTCCCATCTTCCACCATTTTGTGGACGATGTTCCGGTGAAGGTTCGTGCGTCGCCTTCCTGTGTGTGGACAATGATCGTGCGGAGTCCTCAACGGACGGGCGTGGGGACGGCGGAACGCGATGTTGGGTGGTTCGTTTGTCCGAGACATAATAAGGGGGTTTAGGCCCCATTCGGCACTCGAGGAGGGAGTGGTGAGCGAGCACGGATTTCTCTGTTATGGAGGTCGAGGCTCAGGCAGCGGGTGCATCGCCGATCAAAGGGGATCGGACCTTGGACGCAGCTGTGATGGAGGGGAAGGGTACTCGAGGTACCCCTGAGACCCGGGATCCTCCATTTGAATAACCAGCGATCAACATGGACACGTTGCTGAGCGCAGCAGAATTGCTCCACCGTCAGGAGTGGAAACGTCCACCCGGTGAGTAGGGAGGGAGGGGGAGATGGGGACGGGTTGTCACCAGCGGTATGACGTCATCACCACGTCGGGGGAATCCCTGCTCTTCCCGCCACTTCACACATCGTTGTTATCTCCACCACCCAGGTTGGACGGACGTTATGTTTCCATCCATGTCTGTCTGTCTGTGAACAGGATATGCAAAGAAGTTGCGGATTGATTTGGTGGACAGGTTAAGTGTGTGACAAGGACAAATTGATTCGATTTTGCTGAAGATCCGAATCCGGACACGAGAATTATTTAATATCATAAGTGATTCTTCAAATAGAGGAGAAGCTCTTACTTGGTGGAGAACTTGATCTTTGATGTCTTGCGACATTTCATCGATCCTTCCCTTGACGGTATCGATTGATAGAGAGATTTGAGAAAGCTTGTTTGCACTATCCTTCCCCAGAACGAGCTCTGCTGCACACAATACACTTGGTTTTATGAGTCTCTCCGATGTTATGGATCTTTTTGCTCTTTGTAATTAACATGGCGATCTCACAGGAAGCCTCAACAACCTTTGAAGTCTGTTGCTGAAATACTCCACTGCTGTCCATCTTGGCTTGCTTCAAGGACTTCCTTTTTGTTTCAAAGAATGCCTTGGGTTTGGCACCGAGAGCAGGATGTGTTGTCTTCAAGTGGTGTTCCAAGCGTGTGTGCCGCACGACATCTTTGCTCAGAGGCTTGTGGCACTGGGGGACCTGTGTGTCACCCTTTTGGAGGGACACAAATACAAATCGAATATGTTCGTCAAGATACTCCCGCTTTTCAGCCCAAATTGGGCAAAGCCGCTAAGGGGTATTGTCGTCACGGGCGTTGTCCGGGCGTCTGTCAACTTTTGGTTTTCGTCAATTTCGAGAACGCCTTGTCCGATTAAATCCAATTTTGCAGTGTGTGTTGGGGCTGGGTCGAGGAAGGTTCCTTTCGATAATGAGCGCAATTTGATTCTCGGCTAGGCCACCAGGGGGCCAAAACTGAAAACCTAGAAAATGGCTATTTCTCCTGAACGAATGGCTGCATCATCGCCAAATTTTTATCACAGCTATATCTGATGAGGATACATGATATTGTTACAGCTGTGGAAATTCGCAATACACCATAAAGGGTCCTTAGATCAGTTATGACGTTAAGTAATTGTGTAGTTAGATTTCCCCACCGTTATTTAGAGGGAATTTCCGTGTTCACCGCGCTGCGATCCTTTGAGATAGCCGTTTTTCTTTTCTATATCGTTATTTTGGACCAAACAACGCACCCCAACAACTCAAACACCACCACCTTCACCTCTTTACCTCCACAACTCCATCCAGCAAACATCGCTTCACCGCCATTCTCGGGCGATGCCCACCAACAACCAAACTCCCACCACCTCCGCCTTTCTACCGGAGGTAGCGTGGTTGTAGTGGTGTCATTGAAGGGATGCTGTTTGTTTGAAAGAAACGATAGAACAGAAAAACGGCTAACTCGAAGATGCACAGCCCGGCACACGAATAATTCCCTTCATACATCGGTGGGGAATTCTAACCTGGAACACACACTTACCGAAATAACTGACCTCTGGGGAACCTGAATGGTGTTCTGTGAATTTCCACAACCGTAACAATATATATATATATATATATATATATATATATATATATATATATATATATATATATATATATATATATATATTTATATATATATATATATATATATATATATATATATATATTTTATATATATATATATATATATATATATATATATATATATATATATATATATATATATAAATATATGTAACAGCGAAATTTTTTGTTTGTGACCTGACGGCTTTGAGCTCTGAGTTCGTCTGTTAATTACATATTATTGAAATGTGAGTTGGTCCATTGATTGATGATGAAGTTTTGGAACGTTTGTCCATGGAATCCTTGCTGATGGAATGTTGGACTCTTAATTATGTACCAATTACAGGTTGGAACGTCTTAATTATGAATATTTTTACAAATTGAATTGTATTAATGACACAAAACCACACAAAATACCATGCAAAAGAAGTCCTGGCGAGGGACTGCAATATCTGATTACCCTCTCTTGTTCAGCCTCCCCCGATACTCCCACAGGATAGGGGAAGGTTGATTTCTGTTATAGGGGTTGTTTGTGCAATTTGTACACCCCAACTTTTTTGCAATTTCTTCTCTGAAATTGCACACACGATTTTGATGATAGTTGACCACAACCTTCATCACCCGGTATGCACCAAAGTTTGTTCCAGGTTTAAAAAAAACGGGCCTTATGGGGGTCGGGTTGCTCCCCAATGTAGGTATTTCTTTTCTCCTCAGAAATGACACACACAGTTCTGATCAAACTTGACCACAACCTTCATCACCCATGAGGAAACAAAGGCTGTAAACAGTATTTAAACTCGAGGGGGAGCACTCGGTAGAGTGCAAAACCTCCGCCGCCAATACGCTGCCCTTTTTATTCCCTCCGGGTGTTTTTGCCCCTCCCTCCCGGCGCGCGGGGGAAAATTCCAGGAGTTTGGCTTGGCTCTTACTGCTGGGTCACGAAAGTGAACCTGATATCCTATTCATTGTAGGTCATATCGGATCAGACTCTACTGAACCACGATTGAATAAACTAAACGAGATCGACGCGCATGTAGAAATGCCCCAAAAAAAAAATCGAAATTTTTTTGAAAAAAAAAGGTGCAAAAATTTTTTTTTCTCTAACAATTTTTTTGGGGGATTGGAAATCACTTCAAACATGTAGAAATGCAAAAAAATTTTTTTTTCAAATATTCAAATAAAATCGAAATTTTTTTGAAAAAAGTTGCAACATTTTTTTTTTCTCTAACAAATTTATTTTTTTTGGTGGGAAATCACTTAAAACATGGAGAAATGCAAAAACTCATTTCTAAAACATGTAGAAATGCAAAAAAAAAAAATTCCGCCATAGTGGCCAAAATGGACTTTGGACCATGTCCAAAATCTAATGTCACGATCCTTGGACCACACCTAATCCCCCCACCAAGTTTCGTCGAAATCCGTCCAGGAGTTTTTCCGTAATACTGTTCACAAACAAACAAACAAACAAACAGACAGGGGTGAAAACAGTAACCAGGTCTGAGGGGTCTATGGGTGGGTTGCCCATGTCGATGAATTCTCAATTCCTTCTGTATATTTGAGTCATTTATAAAAATAAAACACATGCACATGCACTCACGAACATATCGATATGGAGAATTCAGAGGCGCTTCAATAAGTCACATAGCCGTCCTCTGATTCTGCTGTACATATATGGAAGCTTTGAATTCGAATATAATATTCAGTGAGACAATGTCTGTTCATCCTCCAGACATGCTGACGCCACAGATGATGTTTTTGGGGTTCAGGGGAAATAATCACACAGCTTTGTGGCAATAGCCGTCTGGAGGCCAGCTTAATTTTGCAGGGATGAGGAATATTTATGACCTGAAGCTTGATGGGAGTTTTGGTCATTATTTTCACACACATTCCATTTCAGCTCAACTCTTGTTTCCAGACAGACTTTCAGGCACCAGTATATAAATATTTATTTATAAGAATCCGTCAATAATACAAATAAAATACGAGGTGATTGTATTATCCTGAATGAGGATTAAAGATGATTTGGAAGGCCAATCTGTTTTGCGGAACAAGGGGTATTTTTACTTCTCAGACTGGTCACCTTCCGATCCAGTCAAGGGATATAAGGTCATTTAAAATGCGAATATGTATTATGAAAATACATACATGTTCAAGCACATAGATGTAATAAGCATGTTGTATTTGAGTACATTTCCCATGAAAGTGTGATAACAATACATTGTGCTTTTCCCAAAAACATTTAATTTTCAAGTTAATTTAAATCAAGTTTAATTGGCAAGATTATATATATATTGTTGCGGATTCGCGCCCGCCGGCGTGCTGACGGCCACGTAACTCGAATCGCGGCACGTCGCCCACCGGACGGACAATCCAGTCGTGACCCTCTCGGACTAACGCCAGGAACCAGTCACGGGTGGACCTTTCGGTCTCACCGCGATCGAGCCAATCAGCGCCCGCGTGGGATAGGGTTGCTCGCCGAATTCGACCTACCTAAGTACCCACGCGGAGGGTAGACCGGGCGATCGCACCTCGCCGCAGGTCGACTTCGGACACGGGCCACTTAAGCGACCCGTTCCGTACTATCAGAATAACCGAGCGGTGTTATCGTCGACCTCGACGGTTCGATTAATTATCGGGCGTATTCAGCCCACTACCAACCCTTTACGTGAAGCAAGATGGGGATTCAATAGAGGAAAAGACGAAGCGAAGCGGGAGAACAGTTCAATAATAAAGCACATTTATTCGCGGCACACGGGAAGCACACATATACAATTCCACCAAATGCACACAGAAAAGAAAAACACAATATTACACAAAAAGCAAATATAAAAGCGAAAACACAATGCAGAGCTAATACCGACTACCGAGCACACGGCAACACTTATACAATTCTACTTCACAGACGGCGCCGACAACACATACCCAAAACCAAGGAAAAGAAATACCCTCAAGGATGAGGCTGGCCTGAGGCCGAGACCGGGTCGGCCTACCCGTCTGGTGATGAGACGAGGAGCGGCGATGGCGCCTCAACTCCGCGGGCCCCGCGGACAGTGTCTGGTAGGGGGTGGGAAAGGGGCCCCCTTGGTCGCACTATCTCAGCGCGGGGGGAAACAGGAGGGGGTTGCTGATGCTCGGGGTATAGAGGATTTTTATTATCCCGCGACGAGCGTCTCCACCTCGGCCAGGTCGCGCTGTCGGCCTCCCTGGGGTGCAGCTCCCGACGCGAGCACCCCCTCGTCTGGTGTCGCCGCCTTTCCACAGCTCCGTCCCCTCCGTTCCGACTCCAACGCACACGACGACCAGCTCCTTCTTGCCAACTCCACCGCCCGCGAAGTCTTGACTCTCTGTTTCCGACTCTCCTACTCTGCTACTCTCCGACTCTCTGGACTGACGAACACGGTCGCTTTTTATCAGCCCCGTGGCTTCGCCCTCTCCTCTTTGACCCCCTCCCTTCGACCTTTCACCTCGCTCCCCATTGGCCCGAGAAAAAGTGGGCGTGAATGCTTTTTGATCCATAAATTTGCATATATCGATCGCCCTCCAACGCCCTGGGGGCGGGGCCAATTCGCCCCTCGCTCACCGATTGGACGGCAAAAAGTGGGCGTGTGTCGTTTTTGATCCGTTTTTGAAGCACAAAATCCGTGATTTTGTACACGCTGTTCGGCGCGCGCCCTGCACGAGTCCAACACCGGTACCCACAGGCGGCGCAAGAACGGTGACGATGCGACGGTTGCGAGGTGTGACGTGAAGGTCGTGGCGGTTGTGGTGAAGCGGTGGTTGGTGGTGGTAACAATGGCGGTTGGTCCAAAATAAAGATAGCAAAAGAAAAACGGCTATCCTGAAGAGTCGCAGCACGCATAAATGACATGTATTCCCACTAGACAACGGGTTTGGGCCTAACTACACATGTACTTACCGAGATACCTCACCTAAGGGACCTGAATGGTGGTTTGCGAATTTGGTAACCACAACACTATATATACATATATATATATATATATATATATATATATATATATATATATATATATATATATATATATATATTTTAATCACCCTCAAACCCATGATGCTAATTTTGGAGAAATTTGCACCGACACCCCCCCAAGATATGTATTTGCTTTCTTCTTTGAAACGACACAATTTCAAAGAAACTTGACCACAACATTCACCAAAGTTTCTTCACGACGTTAAAATATTGTTACGAATTCTGGCCCGCCTGGCGTGCGATCGGCCGCGTATCTCTCATGGCAGCCGCATCGCCCACCGGACGGACAATTCAGTCGTGACCCTCCTGGAACTACCGCCAAGAGCCAGTCACGGGTGGGGTTTAACCTCACCACAACCCAGTCCACATTCTACCCGCGCGAAATAGGGTGAATCGCCGAATGTCGATATACCTAAATACCCGCACGGGTAACCTACCGAGGGGATGCACCATGCTGCAGGTCGGCTGAGCACCCAAACCGCTTAAGTGGTTCGTTCCGTGCTACAGGGAGAACCGAGCGGTGTTATCGCCAACCTCGACGGTTCAGGTTAATTATTTATCGGGTGTTTAAAACCCACCTAATTATTCCACGATGCAAGATGGCATTTTCAATGGGGAAAGAAGACGCAACGAACAAGATACATTTCACACAAGGACATTTATTATAAAGCACATATTGCACACACAACACAAGCAAGGAATCGATGTTCGTATTTACAAGCAAGGCAAATAAAAAGCAATACAACCAACGACAATGAGAATGTACATGCACTGAACAGTTTTACTGAACAGTGACACGGCACCACATCATTCACACAAAACAACAGGGAAACCCTCCCCATAGGCAGGGAGGTAGACGGGGTTCGTAAACCTTTATGGTCGTGGGCCGTGGATGACCGAAAAGGCTCGCGAGACCGTGCTGGTTACCTGCCCCCTCGAGGTGTGACGGTGGGCAGGTCGCGATGCCTTGTTCCCGCGGCAGCTAGCGTAGCTGCACCTGCTCTCGGGCCTTTGCGATGATGTGGTCGGTGAGTTCTCTCCGGCGTCCCTCGCCACACGCGCAGATTCGCACCACACAGCCGGCAGGGCTGCGCCTCCCGTCTGCGTCTCTGAGGCATCGCCTGGACTCGCCACCGGCCCGCGCCTTCACCGACAGGTCGCCCAACGCCAAGACGAGAGAGCCCGACCTCGACCACCCAGAGAGAGCTCGAAGATGAAGCGAGAGAATGACGTCCACCAAGAGAGCGAGTAGAATCCAACATGACCCCGACAGCGAGAGAGACGTCGACGACCCAGACAGAGAGAGAGAGAGAGACGTCGACGACCCAGACAGAGAGAGAGTGAGCCCCGCGCGTGGTCCGCCTTATATCGCGCGGGGCTCCGCCCCGTTTTCGGCTCCGTCTCCCTTCTGGAAGCTTCCCAAAAAGGGGCGTTCCTCATTCCCGACAGCGTCACCCCGCGCGTCCACCAATCGGGGGCGAGCCGCCCCACCCTGGCTCCGTCACACTCCTCGGAGAAACAGGCGGGAAAAATCCGCTCACCCATCGGAACTCCTCTGGTTTCCTTTTGCGTTCGACGGTTTTCAACGCGGCTTGTTGTTTGCGTGGAGGTTTGTTCAAAATAACAATGTAAAAAGAAAAACGGTTATCTCACAGAGTCGCAGCTTGGTGAACACGAAGAGATCCCTTTAAACAACGGTGGGGAGCTATCTGAGCACTCACTTACCGGCATCGCTAATCTCAGGAACCTTTATGGTGTATTGCGAATTTCCACAGCCGTAACACTACCCCCTCCCTTTTTTACAGACTCGTCCTGAGTCGTCGAATTTTCGTGTGCCATCATGTGTAGTTCTCCCCTAGTACGTTTTACCTTCGGATTCCTGAGTGCGACATTCATTGTATTTGTGTCCCCAAAATAAATAACCTTCAGGCTGAGTAACTAATGAAACAAACCCACTCATACAGACGACTTAAATAAATTGCCGGCACTAAGACAAACATGCCGGGGGCGCACTCATGTACAATTACAACTTAACAACTTATAAATTTACACTAAACATGGCCCAGGATCGATGGACTCTGCGGGAAGAAACAACCGTCAGAAGCAAGGGGCCAGGCTGCTTAAACGCAGTCCAAGGCCTCCCCTTCTTAAATGAGTGCAGTGAACTGACAAACCTTGCACGGGCTGCCAGTGCAGTCCCGTGTTGCAGCTGCCAACAGGGCAATCCTTGCAGCCTGCGCGACGGTCCGGCGCACGTGGTAATGAACAGGCTGGGGGGGGGGGAATGCAAAACAGAACGGGGCAAAATGAACGAGGGCAGCAGGCATGGGGCCAAGGCAAAGGCAGTTAGGCGAGGCGTGGCATGACAAGGCCGTTGTAGCAAACACCCGGCAGATTAAGTGACCGGTGCAGGCCTTGAAGTAAACAGCCGGCAGACGATCCGACCGGCACAGGCCTTGCAGTAAACAGCCGGCAGACGATCCGACCGGCACAGGCCTTGAAGCAAAACACAGCCAGCCGATGAAGTGGCCTGCACAGGCCTTGAAGCAAAACACAGCCAGCCGATGAAGTGGCCGGCACAGGCCTTGCAGCAAAACACAGCCAGCCGATGAAGTGGCCGGCACAGGCCTTGTAATGAGGAGGTTGGTGGAGGGAGTGCGGTGGTGCTGTCCACTCGGAAGGCGGACTCGGACCTACCCTACGGTCTCCCTCCCAAGCTATCGCCTTTGCCTGTCTCCTTTCATACCCACCCCCTTAATTTGTCAAAAATCAATTTAGCCCCAACTTATTTTTTTTCTTTTTCTTTTTCTTTTTACTTCCCGTCTGCTATAACTCGTCCCCTAACCCCCTTTATCGTTCTTGTTTGGCTAACCTATCCTGTCTCTTTGCCGACTCCCAACCCCAACGTTCCCTTCCTGGAGGGGAATAAGGGAGAGCGAGCGTCCTGTGTCGAGGCCCAACTCAAGCCTCAGGATGGCCTCATCGGAGTTCAGTGATCTTTACCCAAAGTGGGTGCAGCGGCCCACAACGAGAGCGAAAGGATGGATGGTGCGCAGGGGTTCACTTCCTAATCTACCCTATCCATTAACCTTTAAACGACCCCGGGGCTTTCAACAAGTGCCTCTCGCTTAAACTCTTGGTTCTAACAAACAGGATTCCCGTCGCCTGTGTTGGTGTCCTCACAATTTTGGGCCTTGGCCTCCAATTTTCCTCCCGTGCCCTCACACGGTTTCATGGCTGGGACGCGTGGCTCCCTTGGTAGGAACTACCCTCTGCCGATTCCCCAACGATGGCAACCCCGGGAACTACACTGCCTCCGAGCCTACCAGCTCCCTAAAAACGGGGAGTGTCCTCCCTGGCGACTCCCCCTCGATGCCCACGTGGCGTGTTGGCGCCCCGGGCTCCTTTCCGAGGGTCGCCCGTTCCTAGTACACTGCCCCTGTGGCATATGAGTTGCAGCCCGGTGAACACGAAGAAACCCCTTTAAACAACGGTGGGGACCTATCTGAACACTCACTTACCGGCATAGCTAATCTAAGGAACCTTTTTGGTGTATTGCGAATTTCCACAGCCGTAACTATACATAAAGATCAGGGTCTACCTCCAGGCTGTGGGCGGGGTGGGAAGGTGTTGCAATGATGCATTTTCTAGGTAGTTTTGTGTTTCAATGTCTTTGCAGATAAAGAAATGAAAATCATTTCTTCTACGAACTCTGCGCAGTTCGACACAGAATATCATTTCAATCAGCAAATGCCTTGTTGCTTGGACAATCACATATCGAGCAGCGTCTCTTCGAACAACCTCAAAAGTTGTTTAAAGGCGATCAAGCAGATCCAAGGAAACGAGAAACCCTTCAAGCGTTCCGTGTGTAACAAGAGTTTTATTACTTCATCAAATTTACATCATCATGCAAGATTACATTCTGGGGAGAAACCCTTCAAATATTCCATGTGGACGAAGACGTTTGCTGATTCATCATCTTTTCATCGACATGAACGAATACATTCTGGGTTTAAACCCTTCAAGTGTTCTGTTTGCCCCAAGACATTTGCTGCTTCATCAACTTTACATCGACATGAACGAGTACATTCCGGGGATAAACCCTACAAGTGTTCATTTTGTCACAAGGCATTTGCTGCTTCTTCAACTTTTCATCAACATGATCGAGTACATTCCGGGGATAGACCCCACAAGTGTTCTGTTTGCCCCAAGGCATTTGCTGCTTCATCAACTTTACATCAACATGAACGAGTACATTCCGGGGATAAACCCTACAAGTGTTCTGTTTGTAACAAGGCATTTGCTGCTTCATCAACTTTACTTCAACATGAACGAGTACATTCCGGGGAGAAACCCTACACGTGTTCTGTTTGTAACAAGGCATTTACTCAATCATCATCTTTACAAAAACATGAACGAGTACATTCCGGGGATAAACCCTACAAATGCTCTGTTTGTAACAAGGCATTTACTCAATTATCAACTGTACATCAACATGAACGAGTACATTCCGGTGATAAACCCTACAAGTGTTCTGTTTGTAACAAGGCATTTACTCAATTATCAACTTTACATCAACATGAACGAGTACATTCCGGGGATAAACCCGACAAGTGTTCTGTGTGCTCGAATGCCTTTTTTTCAAAATCAGGTTTTAATTATCATCAAAAAACACATTCCGGGGATAAACCCTACAAGTGTTCTGTGTGCTCGAATGCCTTTTTTTCAAAATCAGGTTTTAATTATCATCAAAAAACACATTCCGGGGATAAACCCTACAGATGTTCTATTTGCCCCAAGGCATTTGCTGATTCATCAACTTTACATCAACATGAACGAGTACATTCCGGGGATAAACCCTACAAGTGTTCTGTTTGTAACAAGGCATTTGCTGCTTCATCATCTTTCCATCGACATGAACGAGTACATTCCGGGGATAAACCCCATCATATGTTCTGTTTGCCCCAAGGCATTTACTGATTCATCAACTTTACATCAACATGAACGAGTACATTACAGGGAAAAACCCTACAAGTGTTCTGTTTGTAACAATGCGTTTGTTTCTTCATCAATTTTTTGTCGTCATCAAAAAATACACACGAAGATTCAACAGAGGCATGAGGACCCAGCGACTTCGATGTGAATTCCGTGTTATCAGGGAAATGACCAAGTACCTGTGTCGAGATCGAGTGATGTCCACACTGATTGAGATCAAGTTCTGTCCACACCGATCTTAGGTAGGGAAGAGTTTTATCAACATCAAAACATACGCGCATATAGAGAGTGGCTTGGAACACACAGTAGTGCACTTAGACCAACTCTGGCAAGCTCAGTTTTAGCTCTGCCTAATATACAATATTACTTTGACCCTTGCATGACCGCCTATCAACCTGATTTATCTTGTGTTCGTTATTAACTCCCTTCATGCTTCTGTTGTTGATAAGAAAGTACAGAAAGTACAAGATCAGCTCTTTTCCTTTCATTATCTTGCAACAGCAAGGTCACCTCCTACGTGTTATTGTACCCCAGTCGTACTGAGAAGCCCAGCTGTGTTATTTCCCAAGCTGTCAACAAGCCCAGCTGGGTTCTTTCACAAGCAGTCTTTTTGGCTGGCAAAGCAATCTCTTTGACAGTGCAGAGATAAACAACAAGATTTATCCTTTCCCTCTTCCCAAAGTGCAAAGATGTTCACAAAAACAATGGTCACTTATTTGGGACACTTGCAGTGCCTCCACATTCCCTCCTCCTGTTACTTTGAAACATCATGTAAAAGAAACAAACAGTTGCACTGTATATAAAACTTTAAGAGATGGAGCATCCGTGGATCGGTAGGACAGCAGACAGCAGCTTCTTTCCAGGAGGAACTCACTCTTCAACAGCTCCAAGGGGCTTCAAGACAGTCGGAAGCTCCCTCTGCACCTCCTAACCTGTCAAGAGGCTACTGCCTATCACCCAGCTGGCCCACCATCACCCCGAAGTTTCAGCAAATTTGCAGGAAGTGAGTAAATTTTTTAGCATTTGTGAATTTAAGCATAGATAAGAGGAAGTAAAGTCACTCCCTAAAGTTGCTCACACAAAGTTGCTCATGGCTAACCACATCTCTGTCTACAGTGTTCTTTATGAACAACAAGAAAGAATATATTTTTGATTATATTTGGTTATATAGTGTTCTTTATGAACAATAAGCAAAAATATTTGATTTACTACAAGCCAGAGTAAAAACATGAAGAAGGTACAAATCTCAACATTTTCCAACAAGACAATGTTTACATAGTATTTCTTCCCATCCCCTCCATTGGCACAAGCAATTCGAGACATTCATCCAATGTGAGTTGGAGCCGTGGGTCAACAGCCACATCAAGTTCAAAGTACATTTCATTAGGTTCTATGGGTAGGGGTGGAGTGCACAACGGTGGAATGGGAGGTATAGCTGTAATTATAGGCAAAGGTGGTGGCGGCGGAAGCACAACAGAGTTCACCAGAACCATCTCTGTCTGCACTGGTTGTGCGCTGGGCTTCGTTGTCCATCCTTTAACACACTTTCGCAAGCCAGCCACAATGGCTGCTTTGATTATAGACAACGTAATGAATATTCCAATCATCACAGCCAATCCTGTCAGCCAGAATCTGAGAATGGCTCCTGCCCAACCTCCAAACAATCCTGCGACCATGCTCCGATGTTCTATCCTCGATTGCAATCATGATATTTTGCAGCCTCCTTCCTTATGTGTCCCGCAAGGTCACAGAAATATACCATTTAATGATGCCTGGGGTTCCACAAGATTATTCATTTGTATCCTTATATCTATCCTTGTCCCAGTTATCCCTTCATGTAACAATATACCTCGTTTCAGGTGGACAGTGCCTATGTCCCCTTCATCCTATGTCACATGAGGTGCATAATTATACATAAGGGTCATATACAGTAAGTGTTTATCCCATACACGCCTTTCTCATGGAATTGGTCCTAATGTTTACCTTCTTCTGCCCTGCGTACCCTGTCACAACCCATTCCTTGTTTCCCCTACTGTCGACCGACCAAACATTCTGCTCTCTATGACATTCCCATAATGCCCTTACTCTCAGTTCTTGTCCATTTAATCACGATTATGCACATGCCAATCAAAAGCCATGCTACATCTGTCATGAACCTCCAGTAACATTCTTTCCACTTGCAGATTTCCTTTCTTTCTCTTTACCACTTCCTGTATCCTCTTTTGTCGTGAGATGCGTGAGTCCATGATTGGCTTACCTTCTCACTTGACAGCTACGTGGGTCATCAGTAATACCTAGAAGAGTCCATAACATTACCATCACATCTGGTCCAACGTTTCTTCAGGGCGTTCCACCGTTTGAACACCTTGATGTTCACCCAGTCGCCGGGCTGGATGCCGTGGTGTTCCTCTGCAGCTTTGTCTCGGTAGCTAGTCTGATCTGCTGTCAAACTCTTTCACAACATTTGTTAGAGCAGCACAAGAGTAAATCGGTCCATATATTTTATAAACGTTTTACCAATATTATAATCTCGTGTTGGCCCAGCACTTGGAGAGGTGGCTTGGGATCCTTGAGTCCTGAGCTCAAATCCCATTGACCACTGAACCAACCCCAGAGGGCCGACTCAACCTGTCACTCTTCCAAGACTGGCAAAAATGAACATCAGTACACTGGTAATAGGGGCACCGCATCAGCGGCACAGTCATGCCCCAACCAATGAAGCAACAAACAGCCAAAAAGGCAGCACACACCACCAACATTTGATAATCCACATTGCTTAAAGCATTGATAAAGCACCTCCTTCTCCATCTATATCTCCATCCCCCTTTTGCTCGTGTGGCCACTTTTGTGAGCCAAGCGAGCAAGCACCTTTTGGACAACCATTCTACCCTCACTTGAGACCATATCTCTTGCTTCAGATGTGCTCAACATTTCACTATGGCTAAAAGTTCCACTATCAATTTACCATTCTCGAGGAGCACACTTTGCGATGTTATATATCCCCTTATTTCCAAAGATCCCCTACATTGTGTCATCCTGTACAGTGTACACATATCAGGAATCCATATCAAGCTTTCACCCTCGGCTGGATTGCATACCGCAATTAGCACACGTACCATTTTCCAAGCTGTTATGTTCAGCGCACACTACATACGCTGACAGTTATGTTCAGTGTTGGACATCTTTTGATTACCACATTCTTTGCTCTTACAGTGATTCAACCAATATTGCATAATCAGGCACCATCCATCCATCCATTTGGACCACACTCTGCAAAGCGTTTGGTGCTGCCCAAGCAGTCTCCCTGGCTATTGGACACAATCCTGGACAGGTCACCAGTCTGACACAGATCAGGTACCTATGGTCTACACTCTACACTATCCAGCTATCCCCCCAAAACACCTCATTTTACTCTTTGTTCTGGGCCTCGGAACATTCACAATAGTCCACAAGCCATCACCGAACAATCTTCTCGAGGTTCCACTCAACACATGTCCTCAATATGTTACTTGGGTCTTGCACAGCTGTAATTTGGCCTTTGGCACCTCATCGCCTCTGGCAGCCAGTATCCCCAAAAGGGTGAAGATGTTTCTCCTGCAATTATCCCCTGATGTCAACCAAATCAGCAAATCATCCACATACCGTACCAGTAATGCCTCTGGCAATTTGAAATTGCGCTACTTTCCAAACAACTGACACCCATCTTTTAAATAACTTCACGAAAACATCAGTACAAAAATACAACTCAAGCTCGTTAATCTTTCAATTAACAAATTCTGGCACAACATGAAAACCACAACTCCACATTCCTTGCTTTCACTGATGCAAACTGGTCTATGATGTGTTCAAAGTCAGTGTCTACACTCAGCAGAGCAAGATCACAGTCTGCCTTGACCCAAGGAGGCTCTCAAATACGAAAGTATTAGTTTTAACTTGCTGAATGATCTCACAGCTGGCGATGGAAACTGCGATGTGCAGCATTATCTGAATAGCAATGCGAAGATCAGGTTAAACGCTATCATCTTCATACTGAACAATAAATTCGAGAAGCTCTTCAGGTCTTGATATTTTCATGCTGTCCCGACTTGATAGCGACATTCTGCAATCCAAAATTTCTTCATATAGCTGCTGTCCATCAACTTAAATATTCCATTCTTGACAGAGACCAAGTCCTGCTCAGTGGCGCCCCTCCTTCAAGTGGCGCCCAGGGCATGTGCCACACCTGCTATACCTTAGGTACACCACTGACCAAGGTCGACCCTTCAGTCAGGACTATGTGGTACCATCCCTTCGCACCCTTCGTTCTCTTTTATGCGATACAAATTTCTGCCTCGTACCTGATGTAAATACTGTGTTGACAAACCCTTTATTTACGTGGTTATTGTTCCAAGCTCCTTCGCTTTGTGTCCTACAACCATTAATGTAACATGTGGCGTTGTATTCATGGATTGGTACATCAAATTGCATTGTTTTGCAAATCTCACCTCGAACCCAATCTCCTCCTCACCATTCCAAAGATCAGTAGTTGCGATTTTGAATTCCATCCCAAACACATTCTGTACTTCATTTGCATAATTCATATTCTCTCATTCAAACATCATAGAATGCTAAACAGTGCAGGGGTTCAGTTCATCCTGCCAATCCTTTGGTCACCAATGTGTCCATGTATGCTCTCCCCTTGGGGTAAGTCTTCCAAAATCGTAACAATAGTGTTTTGATCTTGATGGGGAATACGGGGGTGTAATGGCAGGGCAACAATGTCGTTTGATTGAGAAATTTCACATCTTTTCATGTTTATCATGAATGGTTCACTGCAAAAGGAGCTCCCATTGGCATACGTACTCAAAAACTAATCTGTTTCAAGGGTAAAATTATTTATATTGCTCTCTCTCTCATCCCCACGACATCTTTTCCATCCTCACCCACATGCAGGCCCCAGAGCAGCCAAAGACAAGTCCTGCTACAGTAGCTGCAGGTAAGATTGCTTCCCATTTCCTGCAGATTGCATCAGAGCTGGCCATTTGAACTTCGTGCTGGAGTACTCGGCAACTGGATAATTTTGTTTGAAATGACCCCTCTTGTAAATAACCTTGCCTCCAAGTACAAGCAAAGTCGTGGAATCCATCATTGCAGACATCAAGGCCTTCCTTTGCTCTAATTTATGGAGGCCCTCAATCTCAGATAAGCAATATGACCTCTCTCTCTGTCTCTCTCTCTCTCTCTCTCTCTCTCTCTCTCTCTCTCTCTCTCTCTCTCTCTCTCTCTCTCTCTCTCTCTCTCTCTCTCTCTCTCTCTCTCTCTCTCTCTCTCTCTCTCTCTCTCTCTCTCTCTCTCTCTCTCTCTCTCTCTCTCTCTCTCTCTCTCTCTCTCTCTCTCTCTCTCTCTCTCTCTCTCTCTCTCTCTCTCTCTCTCTCTCTCTCTCTCTCCGTCTTTGTCTCTCCGTCTCTGTCTCTCTCTTTCTGTCTCTCCCTCTCTCTCTCTTTGGACCTATCTCGAGCATCGCCCTCCAAATTCTTTGCCTTTTGCATCCAAGGCTACCTCCTCTCATGGCTTCCTGACTTCCTCCACTTTCAGAGTCAGCGTATGGCTCTCAACTTGATTCTCTCATCCCCTATCCCTGTCGAGGTGAGCATGCGATCTTCACTTTTCCCTGACGACTCCCCTCTCTGTCGTGGCATCCCTCATCATTCAGACAGGCAGAGTGGCAGGCAGCAGGCTCAAGTTTATATATACATTTAAATTCCTAAAAGCTATCGTGATCACCGACTGTCGTCAGGTATCCGAGTATTTTAACAGGGTAACAAACATCATTAGTTTATTTGTGATGTGCAAGAGATATCTTCACTATTAACATTGAGAATCGTATAAACCAAAGAGCCAAAAACTCTTGCTCCCTCTATTAATATTCCAACTCGTGAAATCTAAACCAACCGAGAGATGTTTTGCACTTTGCTGCCGTTTGGCAAACATCATCTGGTAGTTTCATGATTACTGCACCACAAAGGATGCAGCTACAACGAGAACGGCACTCGGTAGAGCGCATAGCTCCACCAGGCTGAACAATTCACGTTTTGTATCTACTGAAAGGTCGGTCTGAATCCGGACCTGAACCGAAATCGAATTGGATTGTTCTTGTAACCTTACAGTACCAACTCATCCACCAAGTTTTGTCATAACTCGTCCACAACTTTTTTGACACATCATGCTCAATATCGTTTTTGGGCCCCGTCTCTCAATGGTGAAGAATCACTGAAATTTCATTGAAATCGTATGAATCGTATGGGCAATCTGTAGACCCCTTCAGACTCCTTTTTTAAATGTCATCACTGGTGGTGAAGGTTGTGGTCAAATTTCATTGAAATCGTATGAATATTTATGGACGGACGGACAACGTGCCGTCCTGTAAGCTCCCCGGAACTACTTTACAGGTCAGCTCAAAACCATCCCTGGGAATATTATTACAAACGAACTGCAGTTGGAAGCTGTCCGGGACTCAGTGATTATCCTGAGGAGAGTCATCGGCACAAAAGTTCGAGAACAGAAAACTTCACACAGCTTGGTCCACGAATCGAGACCCTTTACCGGAATGGAGGTGGATACTTTGAGCCAACCCTGGGCGGACTCCATTCCACATACTGAAACCCACATGTGTAGATACCAATCAACCACACACACATTGCCTTTTATTGGAAAAGACAGCTGTGTCGGAGTGGCGACCCGTCCAGGGTCGTAACCGCAGCCAAGAAACTGTTTCAGCAGAACCGACATTCTCTCCAGAACAACGTGAATGAAGGAATGAATGAAGATGAGACAGTGTTGAAAGAAATTGCAAATGAATAAAACATTCCAAACTATGTTGTGAAAGAAATCTCATCAGACGTTACATGCACGAACACTTGTAAATTGTCCATAATTAGTGATTTATCCAAGTTTACCCCATGGATTTATAAATTACCAGTGGTGTTCAGTATTATTTAATTCTGATGGAAAAATCTTGAAACATTCGGCCATTTCCAGGTCCTGCTTCTCCGTGGGTCACCGAGGGTCATTGAGGGCTCCAAGAAATTAAATACAATTGTCCATTGTGACATCACAGCAAATCAATCAGATCGTTCACAATCTTTATCAACGATCAACACAAGCAAGGAAAAGTGACAACACGACTCATCAATCATATGTAAGGATGATATAACATACAAAAACCTTGATGAGGAATTATAAAATAAAAAATAATGGGACTTTGAAAATAAATAAATCCCTGGCCGGGAATCGAACCCGGGAAGCCGGGAATCAAGATTGTGAACTTTTACAACTTTCTGTGGTGAATCTTTCATCCGCCACATGATCCGGTAAAATAATCTTAACAACAATTATAATATTGTATGATTAATGAAAATCGTTGAAAAATGATTCTTTGGAAGGAAAAATACTTTTTGACAAAAACAAAGGAATATTTTCATTGTTCTAATATTAAATGTATATGTTGGGAAAATCACATGACCAGGCTGGGAATCGAACACGGGTCTTTCAGTAAACCCTTGTATTGTTGTGCCATGTTCTCACACATCCATGTTCTATTGTTTGTTCACACTCCCATTGTTCTCATCATTCCACGTGAACATTGAACGATCGCCACGTGTCTTTGTGCTTACTCTTCTCACCAAGGATTGTTCAACATGTTGACAGGCGAATGGTCTCCGGACAAGGTCCCAGAGGAGACGGTCCAAGACAGAAAGACCACCGACCTGCCTGTGGTGAAAGAGTGAGAGACCCAAAGACTCGGCCTCATCGCGGGAGTTTCCACAATCCCGACGTTGGGGTCGTGAGATGACTACACCGTGAGGGAATACAAGAAGATATCAATCAATCATCCGGTTTATTTAATATAAATCTCACGTCACATCGTGTGTACAAGGTATGGGGTCAAAGTCGCTGCGAATGCAAAGGTCGTTCCGAATCAAAACGTCCGGTCCGGGTTTTGTGACTCGCCCGCTGTTTTGGCGCCACATGCTCCTCCCTCGCGCTCCCATCTTCCACCATTTTGTGTGTGGACACTGATCGTGCGGAGTCCTCGACGGACGGGCGTGGGGACGGCGGAACGCGATGTTGGGTGGTTCGTTTGTCCGAGACATAATAAGGGGGTTTAGGCCCCATTCGGCCCTCGACGAGGGGAGTGGTGAGCGAGCACGGATTTCTCTGTTATGCAGGTCGAGGCTCAGGGAGCGGGTGCATCGCCGACCAAAGGGAATCGGACCTTGGAGGCAGCTGTGATGGAGGGGAAGGGAACTTGAGGTACCCCTGAGACCCGGGATCCTCCATTTGAATAACCAGCGATCAACATGGACACGTTGCTGACCGCAGGACAATTGCTCCACCGTCAGGAGTGGAAACGTCCACTCGGTGAGTAGGGAGGGGGGGGAGCTGGGGATGGGATATCACCGGCGGTATGACGTCATCACCTTGTCGGGGGAATCCCTGCTCATCCCGCCTCTTCACACATGGTTGTTACCTCCACCCCCCAGGTTGGACGGACGTTATGTTTCCATCCATGTCTGTCTGTCTGTGAACAGGATATCTTAAGAAGTTGCGGATTGATTTGGTGGACAGGTTAGGTGTGTAACAAGGACAAATTGATTCGATTTTGCTGAAGATCCGAATCCGGACACGAGAATTATATATTTAATACTAGGCAAAACCCCATCACAGACGGATTCCGTTCATTCAACCACCCTCACCAGCTCACCCACACTCGAGGGACATGGACTGGACAGGGCGTGCTTGCCCCCGCCGCTGCCCCATTCCCCCCTGCCTCCCACACCCTGCCTTCAATTTGCTTACGCCCGCCCAAAAGTTTAATTACCCCGGCCCTGCCCCCCGTCTCTTGATTCCCCGCCCCACTTGCCCCCGCCGCCCACCCCCTGTCCACCCCCTCACACTCAACCACGCCAAATTCACCCCAGCCCCCGCCCACTCATCCCCCGCCCCATTTCCCCCCATCTCCTGCTTTCAATTTGCTTACCCCCGCCCAAAACTTTGCTTACCTTGCCCCCCGCCTCTTCACTCCCTGCCCCCGTCTCTTCATCTCCCACCCCCGCCTCCACTCCTCGCCCCCGTCTCAACGAAAAGTGTTTATTCTGCGTCAGAGTTGAAAGTTGACTCTTGCCACTATGTGCGATGCACTCTTACAGGAACGAAGTCTCTTTCAGTTCAGGTCACAGTACCGAGAAAAACGTGACACGACCTCTACGAGGAGCACAAAATTGGTCCTTCAGTATTAATATATAGATCACTAGTGATTCTTCCAATGGAGGAGAAGCTCTGAGTTGGTGGAGAACTTGATCCTTGATGTCTTGAGACATTTCATCGATCATTCCTTTGACGGTATCGTTTGATAGAGAGATTTGAGAAAGCTTGTTTGCACTATCCTTCCCCAGAACGAGCTCTGCTCCACACAGAGACCACTTGGTTTTATGAGAGTCTCTCCGATGTTATGGATATTTTTGGCCCTTTGTAATCAACATGACGATCTCACAGGAAGCCTCAACAACCTTTGAGGTCTGTTGCCAAAATGCTCCACTGCTGTCCATCTTGGCTTGCTTCAAGGACTGCCTTTTTGTTTCAGAGAATGCCTTGGGTTTGGCACCTAGAGCAGGATGTGTTGTCTGCAAGTGGCGTTCCGAGCGTGTGGGCCGCACGACATCATTGTTCAGAGTCTTGTGGCATATTACCCACTGGGGACCTGTGTGTCACCCTTTTGGAGGGACACAAATACAAACAGAATATGTTCGCCAAGATACTCCCGCCTCTTTTCACTCATTGCGAATTATTTGGTTTGAAATTGGCACTGCAAATCTGTGAAGAAAAAAATTAATTTTAATATTAAAATATTAATATTAATATTGAATTTAAATAAATGTTAAATTTTAAAATTAATTTTAAAAACCGAAAATGGAAGGCTGAGTCACGAACAGAAAGCGAAAATTATTACAGGTGATACTTTTTTTTTAAGTGGGTGGAGCTGGTAACCTTGGCAACCATTAAAATTTTTATTTTCAAATGGTTTCTGGTCACTGTCACATAAATAGACAATCACAGGTGAGATAGGCCCATTGAAGGTCTGTTAGCTGTCAGGCTCGATGAGATCTGTGACTTGCTTCAGGTACCACGTAAACCTGTACGAACCTGTTTCATGGGTACCGAGAGGTGACGCTGCTCTCAGTGCCGGGCAAGGTCTTTGCTCGGATAATTCTTGACAGGGTTCGCCACCATCTGCTTGAGCACCAGCATCCAGAGCAGTCAGGCTTTACACCAAAGAGGTTAACGATTGACAGTATCCTTACTGTTCGGGTTGTCACTGAACGCAGACGAGAGCTTCGGCAGGGGCTGCTTGCAGCCTATGTTGATCTCTGTGAAGCGTTTGATTCAGTGAATCGGAATGCCCTCTGGAGGATTCTTGATTTTCGTGGGGTGCCACCAAGCCTGATCATTCTGATGTCTGAACTCTACTCTGGTACTGAGACTGCTGTGAGATGTGGTAGTACCATCTCTGACTTATCTCGAGTTGTTACTGGAGTTTGTCAGGGGTGTGTACTGGCCCCACACTTTTCAGCGCTTGTATGGACTGGATTCTGGGGAAGATTTTGGAGAGATCACACCGCGGTGCATCATGTGGGAATGTCAAGATCTCTGACTTTGATTTCGCAGATGATGCAGTCATCTTTGTGGGGATTCTAGATATCCTTTTGGAGGCCCTCGAGGTGCTGAACGTGGAGTTGGAGCCACTGAGATGACGGGTTTCCTGGGTCCAGACTAAGATCCAGCCTTTCAATGACATCTGGAATGCTGCTATCTTGTCTGTGCCTGTTTGTGGCGAGGATGTTGAGGTCATGGAGAGATTCACTTACCTTGGCAGTGATATTCATGTCTCTGCTGGCTGTGAGCCAGAGGTCAACAGACGTCTGGGTCGGGCCTGGGGAGTCATGGATTTATTGTGTCACGGGGTGTAGCGCTGCCGGGACCTCTGCAGGAGGACAAAGGTCCGAGTCTTCAGGTCCTTGGTGCTTCCAGTTTTGATCTATGAATGTGAGACTTGAACTCTGACCAGAGATCTGAGACGGAGACTTAATTCCTTTGGTACCATGTCTCTTTTTTGGTACCAATGAGATTTGTTACCTGCATAGTCGGTGAGCATCAGCTGCGGCTGTCTGAACATGTGGCTCGTTTTCACAGATGCTGATCCTGCTCACCAGATTCTCTCAGCGAGCGATCCTTGTGAAGGGAGGAGGCCAATGGGCCCACCACGTGTCTCGTGGTTGCAGCAGGTTGTTCAGCATCTCAAGGAGATGGGGATGGGCCAGGCATCTGTCTGGGGGATGGCCAGACGGAGACCCCTGGAGTACCGGAGGAAAGTGGTCGCGGCAATGTGCTCCTCCAGTGCATGCTCCCATACCTGACCTGGCCTGACAGGTGAGATATATTTAATTTCTTATAGATATTGTTGCGGGCCGGGGGTCGTGTGAGAAGACCACGAGGTGGGGGAAGCTATCTGGGCTCCCACCAGACTCCCGGGAATTGTCGACCGTCGCACACGGATAATTCCGTGACGCGGCGGGTCGCTTCACCGACCGTGGACGCCAATAACTCAACCGCATTACCTGTGGTCCTCCCGTCTATGAGTTAATCGGGTTACCTAATTAATCACGTGATTTAATTACTGGGGAACACGCCCTCGCTACGCCTTGTCCGAACCGGATCACTCTCTCGGATCACGTCACGGGATCGGATGCAGCCGAGCGACACTGCCAAGGACGTACCGGCTAAAAGGAAGTGATCGTTGGGAATAAAGTCCCAGCTATTCTAGGATTCGGACCATGCTGGATCAATGGAAGAAAAGACAAAAACGAGCTGGGATTATTTCCAATAATAATTTATTAACAATGGGCGAGGAATGGGATGTGGTACGATCAAGATTTATTGGGGTATTTTGTGCAGAGATAGGGGGGAGAGAGGTGTGGTGCAGCAAATAAACAAGCAACTTGCAAAAGCAGACACAGAGCAGACAACCTGAAAATAATAATAATGATAACAACAACGATCTTCCACAGCCTTACTTAAGCAGACAGGCGCCAGGACACACAGACACACACACAGACACACACACACACACACACACACACACACACACACACACACACACACACACACACACACACACACACACACACACACACACACACACACACAACTCGATGAAGAGGGAGTATTGAAAGAAGAAGGAAGGGAAGTTGAGGCTACAATCTCGGTACCTTTGTACTTGATTGCACAACGTGCCACTGATACGTTTCGGGGGGGGGGGGGGGAGGGGAAACGAGCGATATAAATTTGCCCCATCTCACTGTAAGCTGGTCGATGGAAGAAAAAAAAGTGATGCCACCATCCTGAGAAGTGGAAGAAGAGGAAGTAAGAAGAGTCGGCAGCATGAAAATAGGTTATCCATCCAATAGATAAAATAGGTTATCTCATATATTTATTGGGTAGTCGATCGAGTCGAAAAAAAAAAAAATTTTGAGATTTATTCTCCCCTTATTATCAGTATTTAAAATGGTGATTTCAGTTAATACAATGGCGATTTCGATGAAACTTGGTTGGTAGGTTCATACCATGACCGAGTTGTGTGCAAAAGAGAACCGTTGCAATGGACCCCACCGTTGCCTAGCAACGAGACTTTGAAATTTTAGAAAAATCGTAAAAAATTTATTTTTTCGAAAATCAAAAATTGGCCCACGAGCGACTGTGGGCAGTACATTCAGCCATATTGTCAAAAGTTTCCAGCCGGATCCTATAAAAACTGTCGGAGAAGATAGATGTTGAATGAACCGTGGTCGAAAACAATAAAAAAACGAAGTTTGTTATTTCTCAGAGACTATAAGTCAGATATACATGAAACTGGTATGGCAGGTTCATGGTTTGTCCTGGTTATGTGTGAGAAAGAACCGTTGCTATGGACCCCTCCATAGCAACGGCCGGCCGTAATGTGAGAAAGAACCGGTGCCGAGCTACGGCCGAAAAACCTCTTAATGTGGGGGTATTTTAACGAAAAAACAATCTGCAGCATTTTCCCTTGAAGCTAAAATCATGAATTTTCTTGTGCTTAATCCTCAGGTCATTCCCCATTGAACGGGCCCATCACGTCAGGTTCTATTGGGTCGTCGACTATCCATGTCCGCCTACCGGCTTGTGGATATATATATATATATATATATATATATATATATATATATATATATATATATATATATATATATTGTGACGTCCACGGGACTTGAACAGTCCCGCCAACGTTGAATGAGCGGAAACGATGGAGGCAGTTTATTTATTTATAATCCAAAGATGGCGGTTCTAATCGCTCGACCGCAAACGGGACGAGGAAGGTGGCACGAGTCGCTTTTCACTGAGTTGATGATGTTTATTTGTTTTTATTATTACCAGAAATAAGACTCGGCAAGAAGAGGGATCCGGGGCGATTCGATGGGATGGTGTGGGATCGGGCGTGGGGAAAAACACAGACAATTCCAATGAATATAGAGATCTCAAACCTTCTAAGGCGCCAAGCACACACACACACACACACACACACACACACACACACACACACACACACACACACACACACACACACACACACACACACACACACACACACAAAACGTAGCTATTTCTGGTGGTCAGGCTGGACCGTGGTGTGGACGCAACTGTCCCTGGATCGGCGTCGGACGAGCTGGCCTTGCTCTCGTCAGGGGGGCAGGAGAAACCGTGGTGCTGTCGACCTCCTGGTCTTGGCCCAAGTCCGCTCACAGCCGCCAGGGAACCAGTTCTGGCGCCAAGTTGCGAGCAGGAGAAGGAGGCAGGTCCGCCCGCCGTTCGACCCCGTAGTGCGAGCCAGCAGAACCCCAGAGCCAACCAAGGTGAGGCATGAGGCTCAGCAAGGCTGTAAGACACGATGAAGAACACGATCGACTCAGCACAACAACAAGGACGCTCTCCGCGCAACAGCCTCCCCACCAAAAAAAAAAACGATCTTTTGGTTGTAATCTTCTTCCTCTTCCTTTTCGACCCCGAACAGAACCTTTTTATCCTTGGTCCTCGTCACTTCCAATCGAGCCGTTTATTGGCCCACCGCCATCGCCTTCCGCCAATCGTGATCACGGGGCGGAGCCATCCGCTGCACTGTCCTGTGACGTCACGGCCAGTTTCCAGAGAATACCAAAAAGGGGTTTACGCAGACACACTTACCCTATCCCGTGTCCCTATCTAATTACGTGACAATTATCATTTCCCCCCTTGAAGAAATGAACATTTACTAGACAACTTATCACCACTGAATTGCAACTTATTACATCGAGATCCTGGTAAACTCGAACAGCATGGCATACCTAATTAAACATCCTAATTACCCTTTGAATGCATACCCCCCCCTCAAACGTAACACTGCCCCCTCCTCTGGTACCGCAGCTCCTGCAAGGTATATCACAGGCGCTACCGTACCAGCCTTAACACTTACTGACTCACACCTAATTAACCTAACGAAATAAAGTAGGAGGGGCAATGGTCAGCGAGTCGCGGCTAACTTACCTATCCTGCTTAATGTACTACCCCCTTATGGCCTTATCCTCGCCTAAACAATCATTCGTTTTTTTTATTTTATTTTTATGTTATCACATGAGAGCACTGAGCGAAGTTGCATTCTATCCTCCGGATCATCGCTCTTGCCCAGCACTCTTCCAGTGATCTGGGGAGGGGAAACAAAAGGTTCCACAAAAACACAACACTTATACTTTACATTCCTACTCTAAGCCTTAACGACACTATTCACAGGATATTTACACTTGACCGCCTCCCCCAGTGGATGCTAATAGACCCAGCGTTACCTGGGGAGCCAATTTTCAAATTTGCTTGCCCCAAAATTATGCGGACATCATGCCCTTGCTGCACCTGTCAAGTTGTGCGGGATCGGGTGGGACTCACACATCTTCACAACACTCACACCATGGTCATCATCACATTTCTAGGTCATGGTCCAAATTTTAATCATGCAGGCTGAATCCCGTCATGGCCGTGGGGTGGGTTACCACAAGATGATGGGGGCATCTCAGGTGCAACCATGCCCACAGGTAAGCTGCCCTACCCTACTATTTTTGACACAGTCTCGCACCCTGCCCTACTCACCAAACTCTCTGCCCATGGTATTCAAGGCCATCTCCACTCATGGCTCGCAGACTTCCTCTCCTGTCGCAGTCAACGTGTGGCCCTAAATGGAGTTCTTTCATCCCCTCTTCCTGTGCAGGCTGGAGTTCCTCAAGGTAGCGTTCTGGGCCCTGTTCTTTTTCTGGTTTTCATCAATGATCTCTCGGACTCTCTGGAAAATCCTCTATTTCTCTTTGCCGATGACTCAACCCTCTGCCGTACCATCTGTCATCCCTCAGCCCGGCAAGCAGCAGCTTCTTCGCTCACTGCAGATCTGGATAAAATCACAAACTGGTCCAACACGTGGAACATGTCTTTCAATCCAGACAAATCTCACACTCTCACTATGTCTCTTCGAAAGGACCGTTTACAAGACCCCGCCATCCACTTTCTCAACAATCCTCTGGAAGAAGTCTTTTCTTTCAAGCTTCTGGGTCTCACTATCTGCCATGACCTTTCCTGGGAAAGTCACATTTCCAACCTTGCCTCAAAAGCCAGTCGCCGACTGGGAATCCTCCGTCGTGCAAAGTCCTTCCTCGGCCCTCTTGAGCTCCTGACCACTTACAAAGCTTTTGTCCGTAGCCTGATGGAGTACTGCTCTCCCCTCTGGGCTGGTGCTCCTGCCTCCCACCTTTCTCGACTTCACGCTGTCGAAACCAGGGCTTTTAAGATCATTGGCATCTCCCGCAATGAAGCTGAGTCTTTGGGCCTCTCACTCAATCACCGCAGGTTGGTCGGTGGTCTTTCTGTCTTCTACCGACTCCTCTCCAGCCTTGCCCCAGCTGCTCTCTCTGCGATTTGTCCCAACCACATTTCCACAGGGCGCTCAAGGTCCGCCAACAACCCCCTTCTGGTAAAACTACCAAAATCACGAATCACTGCTCATCTTCACTCTTTCATTCCTCTTTTTTCCCGCCTTTGGAATAAACTTCCTCACTCTATTCTTTCCCATTCTTCCCTTCAGGCTTTCAAAACAGCTGTTCACCACCACCTCTTATCTTCCCCCATCCAAATCCTCGATCTTTTCTACCCCCGATAATCCACCCAAGCCCACTTCCTTCAATTCTCCTGCTTTCCTTCCTGAAAGTCCCTTTAATGTCCATCTTCCCCTCGCCATGTTCCCCGTCCCATCCCCATCCCTCTCCCTTCCACAGTTCACCTGTGTCTGTTCCCCAATGTTTTGTCCCTTCCACTCCCGCCCCTCTTGTCTCATGCCTCCTTGCTGTGAGTTGTGTGTTAGCTCTCATACGAGCCTCGACCAAGGTATACAAAAAAAAAAAAAAAAAAAAAAGCTTTAGTCCAACCCGGACGCTTCTCCGCCCCGCTCCCTTTGATTCCCTCCCCCCTGGTAGCCATCAGCTCTAATCCCGTACAACACTCTGGAAGGGGTTTCACTGGCTCCTCTGGCCTTCCTGGGTCGCCAAGGTCCTACCCGCCTTGGTCGCCCAACCAGACCCTCTCCCAGTTGCCTCCAGACACTGTCACCATTAGCCACCAGGTGGTGAATCTCCTTGAAGGGGGTCGCAATTCACGCTCACCGTGAGCTTCAGCAATCCCTGTGGACAAGCACATCATCCCCACCCACAAAACCCACATGACTCCCCCACCCAATCGGCCTTACATGTGACACCTGCATTTCTAACACTTCACCGACCATGACCTTCCCTGTTACCACACCATGTCCAATAAAAAAATCAATGTGTGCACCATACATTTCACTTAACTTAAAACAACTCACACAGCACTTCTCACCCGATCCACGCACCAGCCATTGGACAGCCACTTGTGCCCGCTTTGCTACCAATTACCCACTGTCCCGATTGTCACTCTAAAACCCAGCAGAACTTACAAACACAAGCCAATTTTCCCACAATTAATTTTTTTTTTCTTTTAAGGAGGGCACTTCGCCACAATCTCAGCAGCCGAGCATGGCCGTATATGCTCAGCCCAATCTAGTTTCCCCGACCCCCGACAGTGATCTCTGGACTCGACCTAGGTAAGGGCATCTCGGATAGACCTGGCAGTTCAGCAGGAGGATTCATCCTCTCCGGGCTTGAAAGTCTATTGGAGGGTCTCTCCATCGCCGGGTACCGGCTATATCGTTGCATGTGTCCTCTTCGCCCGCACCGGAAACAACTCCCCATAAAAGGCTCCCGTGAGTATCGGTGAAATGTCTCTTCCGGTTCCGGACCCCCTCGGCCATAATCGAATTGCTCTATTGGCTGGGCTGGACCCCGCCGCTTTGGCGCACTAACTACCGGATTACCCTTTATCAAACTCGACAGTTTCTGGCAAATTTCCTGAAACATTTGGGTAATGCCAATTTCTCCCAGCCCCCCTCCCTGATCCTGGATCTCCGCCTGTCGGATCGTCACCGATGGCCTCTCTGGAACCCGACCCGGCCGACTCTACGAGGCCAGCCTGGCCGCTCACTCGGCCGCTCGGTGAACGGTGGGTGGATCCTGTAACTCCACTAACGCTCGGACCTCAGGGTCAGGAAGAGCAGCTAAAAATTTCTCTAGTGCCAGTCTGTCCCATGCCTCCACTGTAAGGTCCCGATACGCGATCCTGACTGATTGGTAAATGTCCTGTGCCAGCTCCTGCACTGTCTCACCCGGCTTTAATCTGCGGTGCTGGAGCTTGGCCTGCACCAGATCACAGTTTGCCGCGAACCCAAACCGACGGCTCAACGCCTCGCAAATGTGGGAGCTGGTCAACATCCCCTCCGCGATCACGTTTAACACATCTGCGGCTGGTCCCCGCAACGTTGCCACCAAATTCCCTGTACGTTCCTGCTCATTCCACCCATTCCACCTGCGATCTGCTGTATAAGAAACGGCTTGTGGGAGTCTGCGATCGGCTGTAAAATGAAACTGGCTGCTCGAGTCGAGTCTGTGATCAGCTTTCGTGAGAAGAGCGAGCCCCAGGAAGGCAGGAGGAACTGCATGAGGGGAGTCGGCGATCGACTTTTATGAGGAGGTCACCGACAGGTTCATCCGGAGTCCAGTGATGGAGCCTCTGACTGTCCCTACTCACTGCACGGCTCGACATGTCTTGTAATTCCATCGATCCGCCTGCGGAGCCTAACACCTCCATTTGGCCAAGTCTGGTGAACGGGCCAGGCCTGGATTTGTATGCTGGACCTTGTGAAAAGCCAGCTGGAGCACACCGTGGATCTTCCGCTCTTGTGCCGTAGACCTTACGGGGACTGAACGCGCTGACGCTGGTGCGCAAGCGGTGCCGGGAGAAGGAGTACGAGCGCCATTTTGCCACGCTGCATGCTCGAGCTGGGTGCTCAAATCCGTTGACATCGGCTTGTCATGAGCCGCATTCGTGCCTTTGACACGTTTCCTCTCGTCCATGAGGCATCACCAAGTACTCTGTGTCTTGTCCACATGTTGTCTGCATGTTGTCTCAGGTTTATCTCTCAAGGGTTCCCTTCGAAACCCGTAATCCGTAGCTCCCAAGTTAAGAGCGGGTTATGGATTGATTATAACATTGTCGTGAATGTTTTGCTTGTGTCGTGTTCCCCGATGTGTCCCCAATCAATCTGGCTGATTCATATGAAATTTGCCGCCTTGAGTTTATTCGTGCCGAGCTGAGGAAGAATTGTTCAATTTGTATTTAAAAACCAAAAATGGTTACGGACTGGCACACTTCGCTCGGTCTCTGCCAAACCCAGTCTGTAACCGGGGTCTATTTCCCCAACTGGCAAGGCACAGGTGTACGTTGGTATCGTGATCCGAGGCAAGTGGACCGAGGACTCTGCTGAACTGGCCGGCGTTATAACCCCGGAGAGGACGGTGCAGTTAAGTGACGCCGAATCTTCAACATTTGGCTGTCAAGAGAAGGGTGCGAATCCCGCCACCACCAAATCCTTTACAATCTAAGGTCATTTAAAATGCGAATATGTATAATTAAAAGATACATGTTCAAGCACATAGATGTCATAAGCATGTTGTATTTGAGCGCATTTCCAATAAAAGAGTTATTACAATACATTGAGCTTTTCCCCAAAACATTAAATTTTTAAATTTTTTTTTATCACCCTCAAACCGATTATGCTAATTATGGAGAAATTTGCATCGACACCCCCCAAAATATTCATTTGCTTTCTTCTCCGAAACGACACGCAATTTCAATGAAACTTGATCACAACATTCACCAAAGTTTCTTCACGACGTTAATATATATATTGTTGCGGATTCCGCGCCCGCCGGCGTGCGACGGCCACGTAACTCGAATCGCGGCACGTCGCCCACCGGACGGACAATCCAGTCGTGACCCTCTCGGACTAACGCCGGGAACCAGTCACGGGTGGACCTTTCGGTCTCACCGCGATCGAGCCAATCAGCCCCCGCGTGGGATAGGGTTGCTCGCCAAATTCGAACTACCTAAGTACCCACGCGGAGGGTAGACCGGGCGATCGCACCTCGCCGCAGGTCGACTTCGGACACGGGCCACTTAAGCGACCCGTTCCGTACTATCAGAATAACCGAGCGGTGTTATCGTCGACCTCGACGGTTCGATTAATTATCGGGCGTATTCAGCCCACTACCAACCCTTTACGTGAAGCAAGATGGGGATTCAATGGAGGAAAAGACGAAGCGAAGCGGGAAACAGTTCAACAATAAAGCACATTTATTCGCGGCACACGGGAAGCACACAAATACAATTCCACCAAATGCACACAAAAAAAGAAAACACAATTCCATTTACACAAAAAGCAAACATAAAAGTGAAAACACAGTGCAGAGCTAATACCGACTACCGAGCACACGGCAACACTTATACAATTCTACTTCACAGACGGCGCCGACAACACATACCCAAAACCAAGGAAAAGAAATACCCTCAAGAATGAGGCAGGCCTGAGGCCGAGACCGGGTCGGGCCTACCCGTCTGGTGATGAGACGCGGAGCGGCGATGGCCCCGCAACCCGCGGGCCTCGCGGACAGTGCCTGGCAGGGGGTGGGAACGGGGCCCCCTTGGTCGCACTATCTCAGCGCGGGGGGAAACAGGAGGGGGTTGCTGATGCTCGGGGTATAGAGGATCTTTATTATCCCTGGTGTGCGTCTCCACCTCGGCCAGGTCGCGCTGCCGGCCTCCCTCGGGCGTGCAGCTCCCGGCACCGACGCGAGCACCCCCTCGTCCGACTCTCTTCAGCTTCTCCAGCCACTGCAGGCTTCGGGCTCCAGACTTCCACACTCGTCCCCTCCGTTCCGACTCCTTCTCGTTCTCGTTCTCCTTTTCGTTCTCGTTCTCCTTCTCGTTCTCGTTCTCGTTCTCCTTCTCGTTCTCCTTCTCGTTCTCCTTCTCGTTCTCCTTTTTCTGACTGACGAACACCGTCCTTTTATCCCCCCGTAACTTCGCCTTTGACCCCCTCCCTTTGACCTTTCACCTCGCTCCCCATTGGCCCGAGAAAAAGTGGGCGTGAAGGCTTTTTGATCCACAAATTTGCATATATCGATCGCCCTGGGGGCGGGGCCAATTCGCCCCTCGCTCACCGATTGGACGGCAAAAAGTGGGCGTGTGTCGTTTTTGATCCGTTTTTGAAGCACAAAATCCGTGATTTTGTACACGCTGTTCGACGCGCGTTCTGCATGAGTCCAACACCGGCACCCACAGCGGGGCAAGAACGGCGGCGATGCTACGGTTGCGAGGTGTGACGGGAAGGTCGTGGCGGTTGTGGTGAAGCGGCGTTGTGGTTGGTGGTTGATGTTGTGGTTGTGATGGTAATCATGGCGGTTGGTCCAAAATAAAGATAGTAAAAGAAAAACGGCTATCCTGAAGAGTCGCAGCACGTATAAATGACATGTATTCCCACTAGACAACGGGTTTGGGCCTAACTACACATGCACTTACCGAGATACCTCACCTAAGGGACCTGAATGGTGGTTTGCGAATCTGGTAACCACAACACTACCCCCTTCCCTTTTTACAGACTCGTCCCGAGTCGTCAAATTTTCGTGTGCCATCATGTGTAGTTTTCCCCTAGTACATTTTACCTACGGATCCCTGAGTGCGACATTCATGGTATTCGTGTCCCCAAAATAAATAACCTGAGGGCTGCGTAACTACCTAAACAAACTCACTCACACGGACGACTTAAATAAAATTGCCGGCGCTAAGACATACATGCCGGGGGCGCACTCATATGTACAGTACATCTTAACCTTAACTTACAAATTTTACACTAAACCATGGCCCAGGATCATCGAACTCTGCAAAAAGAAAGCAGTTAGCAGGGAGCCAGGCTGCCCACATGCAGTCTCCGACTCAAACAATGCAGGTGACAGGGAACGTGGCTGGCTGCTCTGCGCAGTCCAAGGCCTTCCCTTTTGAACTGAACGCAGTGAACCACAACGGTGCATGGGCTGCACAACGCAGTCTCCGTGCCAGATCAAGTGGCACACGCAATGAGCACAACGAATGAATGCATGAACGGTTTGAACTGAATGCAGTGAACCACAACGGTGCATGGGCTGCACAAACGCAGTCTCCGTGCCAGCTCAAGTGGCACACGCAATGAGCACAACGAATGGATGCATGGACACAAACACGGTGCACGGGCTGCCACTGCAGGCCCGTGTTGTAGCTGCCAACAGGGCAGTTCTCGCAGCTTGCAAACTGTTGCTTTTACGATCCTGGCGCACATGGCAATGAACAGGGGGGGGGGGGGAAAGCAAAAATTGAACGGGGCTGGTGAACATGGGCAGTGGGCATGGCATGGCAAAGGTGAGCAGGCAAACACAGCCCGCAGAAGAAGGCCGCTGCAGGCAAACATAGCGGGCAGATGAACTGGCCGGCACAGGCCTTGAAGAAAAACAGCCAGCAGATGAACTGGCCGGCACAGGCCTTGAAGCAAACACGGCCAGCCGATGGCACAGGCCTTGCAGCAAAACAACAGCTGCCGATGAAGTTGGCCGGCCTCCGCCTTGAAGCAAAACACGGCCAGCCGATGAAGTTGGCCAGCTCTTGCCGTTCAGTGGAGGTTGGTGGAGGGAGTGCGGTGGTGCTGGCCACTTGGAGGGCGGGCTCGGACCTACCTACCTGTCTCCCTCCCACCTATCGCCTTTGCCTGTCACTGTACATACCCACTCCCTTAATTTGTCAAACCCCAATTTAGCCCCAACTTATTTTTTTATTGTTTTTATTTTTACTTCCCCACTATAAATCGTCCCCTAACCCCCTTTATCGTCCTTGTTCGGCTAACCTATTCTGTCACCTAGCCTACTCCCAACCCCTACGTTCCCTTCCCAGAGGGGAATAAGGGAGAGCTAACGTCCTGTGTCGAGGCCCAACGAAGCCTCAGAATGGCCTCCCCAGAGTTCGGCGATCTATAACCAAAGTGGGTCCAGCGGCCCACAACGAGAGCGAGGGGATGGATGGTGCGGAGGGGTACACTTCCTAATCTACCCTAACCATTTAACTGTTAAACTACCCCGGGGCTTTCAACAAGCGCCTCTCGCTTAAACTATTGGTTCTAACAACCCAGATTCCCGTCGCCTGTGTTGGTGTCCTTACAATTTCGGGCCTCGCCCCCCAATTTTCTCTCCGTGCCCTCACACGGTCTCCTGGCTGGGACACGTGGCTCCCTTTGGCAGGCACGACCCTCTGCCGAATCTCCCGCTATGGCACCCCCGGGCACTACACTGCCTCCGAGCCTACCAGCTCCCTAACACCGGGAGTGCCCCCATGGCACCTCCCCTGAAACGCACACGTGGCAGGCCGGCCTCCCGGGCCCCTTTCCGAGGGTCACCCGTGCCCACAACACTGCCCACGCGGCTAATGGCGCCCGGGCCCCCGCACCAAGCAGGCGCACCCGTGCCCACTACTCTATCCCGGCCCCCCATGGGCCCATGGCCTACCGCGGCCGACTAGCCTGGTGCCCGGGGTACCCACTCAGCGATACTCACCTTTCGCAGCCACGCTCCCAAGCCCGTCAACAGGGCTCCTGCACCCCTCCAAATGGGTCTCGAGCCTACTTTCCCACCAACAGCAAAACGACCTCCATTTTTCAATTTGACTAACCCCCTAACTCACTTTACTCTGACCCCGGGGTCCCTTGGGCGGGAGTCACTCCTCCCCCCAATCACTCATCGCACCATGCATTCCCCATTCACTCCATACACACAGACCCGCTGGCCTCACTCACTCAACAAGTACTCACCTCACAACTCACCAACTCTTCAACACACACACCGCTGAACTCTGCCATCCTCCTAACTACCTCCCCTAACTAACTCGTGCTCCCACATCGTCCCTTATACTACAGCACGTTCCTTTTAACACTACGTAGCTAAACTACGTCCCCTCTACACATTCATAAGTCTGTCCATGTCTCAAATAAATCATTTTATTTCCCAACCTAAATCTGGCTACAATCCCTCTAACTAATCCATTCCACGGACTCCATGAGGACTTACCCCTGCCCCATGAAGTCGGTCTAACTAAGCTAACCCTTCCCCCTAACTAGTTTCCATCCTGTGCCCAGGGTAAGGGGGTCTTCCACCCCTTGCCCAGGAATCCTGTGCACCCGAAAGTGAGGCTTGTTTTTTTTTTTTTTTTTTTTTCATGCGCAGCACCTGCGCGGCAACTCAGAGCTCGCGCACTTTACACCTGCCCGTGACGTCATGCAGCTGCACGTGTTCCTCGTTCCTCCTTGGACGGTACCATCGGCCGGGATACCCCTCCTGCCGGATTCCAACCACACGTGCAGCCATGACGTCACCGTGCGCATAAAAAAAAAACACAAGCCACACGTCTCGAGGGGTTCCCTACGCGAACACATGTGCTTTGCCCGTTGGAGCTTAACACGCACGATCGCGTGGAGAACCCGTCCGGTCCAAATCCGTTTACCTGCCTAAACTTTGTCCGTCCGCGGGATCGGCAAATCCACCGCGTGCGTTTCCGGACAGGGACTTCACTCTCGCAAGCCAGCACGTGGCGGTCTCGTGCGTTGCACAGCACGAACCGCGTGCTCACTGCTGGGTGAACCCGGCACGGTCCTCGAAACAACTACAGCCGCTACCCGGCTTTCGCTCCTCTGTCGCCGTCTCCGTCCCCATTCAACCCACGCACACCTGTGTGTTACGACGCACACAGTCCACACCATCACATTCACACCGGGAGACGCGGCTGCGTGCTCCCGCATGCCAACCGACATCTCCCTCTCATACCGCTCTCTCACACACACGGTCTCCCTGGCACACAGCGACCTTGCACACGGCCGTTCACTCACGCATGCGGGGACACTAACCCGCGGTGCCTCATCCACACACCGTGCCTCACTCACACACGCGGGGGCACTAACCCGCGGTGCCTCACTCACACTCCGTGCCTCATCCACACACGCGGGGGCACTCACCCGCGGTACCTCACTCATACACACGGCGACACTCACACACGCGGTCTCTTCCACACACGGTGCCTCACCCACACACGCGGGGGCACTAACCCGCGGTGCCTCACTCACACTCCGTGCCTCATCCACACACGGCGTGCTGGGAAGCACGTACTCCGGCACCATCGCCACCACACCACTCACACGTGGTGCCTCACTCATACTGGCCGTTTCACTCACACACACGGCCTCACTCACACACGGTGCCCCATCCACACCCGGCGTGCTGGGAAGCACGCACTCTGGCACCATCGCCACCACACCACTCACACACGGGGTCGCTTCCACACACGGGGTCGCTTCCACACACGGTGCCGCACTCACACCTTGCACCACACACACAGGGACAACCACACTGGGGATTCGTGTCCCCACAAGGGTCTCCGGGGCCTCTATACCCCCCAAGCTCTCCGTGCACCCGTCCACAGCACTCCTCCTCTCAACCTCGCAAAGCACGACCGAACTCACCTGGTCGTGACTCACCTCAAGGGGGCATACTCCCTCCCCTCGTTCCTGGAGGAGGCCATCCAGGTGCTCGCACCGGGTCCCTACACGCTCCGCGAGCTCACCCCCATTATCCTCCACTACCTCCGTGTGTGTGTGCGCGTCACTTACCCCGTCTTCATCGTGTAGTCTTCCCTCTATCGTTCCCATCTCCCGTGTCTCTGCCAACTCAGTCACCTCTTCACCCTTTACCTCCCTTGTCTCAACTATTATTTCCGTCTCTTCCCTTGTTATCTCCCTCGTGCACGTCTCCGTCACCCCAATTAGTTTTTCCCTCTCAGTTACCGTCACTTTTTCCGTCACGACCCTCGCCCAACACGTCACCCGAATTATTTTTTCCTTACCCGTCTCCACCGCGGGCCCGACAGCCGTTGCACTCCCTCCCAGCTCGTTCGCTCCCACACGTGGAGTCGCCATTTTGAGCTCCGCGGTTACTGCCTTCATGCCCGCCTGCAGGCTTCGGCCCATGCTCTGCGTCACACCCCGCAGCTCTTTCATTTCTTCCTTCATGTTTGTTTCCATTTTAGTTTTCATGCGTTTTATTTCGTTTGTGAATGTATCCATCTTCGTTTTCACTTCGTTCATATTTGTATCCATTTTTGCCAGCATGGCGAATAGCTGGGCCATGTCGGGTGCACTCAGCTGAGCCGTTTCGGCAAGGGTTGGGGAAGGGTCTTGGTGGAGAGGGGGGGGGAGGTGTCATACACCGCGGCCGCTGCCGCACCCACCTCGGGCCCTGGGTTCAGTTGGGCGAGTCCGTGTTCCTGCACAATCAACATTTCCTGCACGGGGATTCCATCCTGGACCATGGACTCTACATTATTACACATATACATTTCTAATACCCCCGGCTCCCGCTCGCCTTGAGACGCCATCTTGCTTCTCGTGAAGGGTTAATTTGCTCGCTCGTAATTTGGAGGGAATCGGGGGTCGCTTCTCTCACCCCTGGACCGATTCCCGTGAATTTAGCCGGAGACAGGAGAGCCTGTTTTCCTGTTCTCCGATACCAGTGCCGCGAGGAGGGCGATGAATTTGTATCCCACTCCTGACACCAGTGTTGCGGATTCCGCGCCCGCCGGCGTGCGACGGCCACGTAACTCGAATCGCGGCATGTCGCCCACCGGACGGACAATCCAGTCGTGACCCTCTCGGACTAACGCCGGGAACCAGTCACGGGTGGACCTTTCGGTCTCACCGCGATCGAGCCAATCAGCCCCCGCGTGGGATAGGGTTGCTCGCCAGATTCGAACTACCTAAGTACCCACGCGGAGGGTAGACCGGGCGATCGCACCTCGCCGCAGGTCGACTTCGGACACGGGCCACTTAGCGACCCGTTCCGTACTATCAGAAATAACCGAGCGGTGTTATCGTCGACCTCGACGGTTCGATTAATTATCGGGCGTATTCAGCCCACTACCAACCCTTTACGTGAAGCAAGATGGGGATTCAATGGAGGAAAAGACGAAGCGAAGCGGGAAACAGTTCAACAATAAAGCACATTTATTCGCGGCACACGGGAAGCACACAAATACAATTCCACCAAATGCACACAAAAAAAAGAAAACACAATTCCATTTACACAAAAAGCAAACATAAAAGTGAAAACACAGTGCAGAGCTAATACCGACTACCGAGCACACGGCAACACTTATACAATTCTACTTCACAGACAGCGCCGACAACACATACCCAAAACCAAGGAAAAGAAATACCCTCAAGAATGAGGCAGGCCTGAGGCCGAGACCGGGTCGGGCCTACCCGTCTGGTGATGAGACGCGGAGCGGCGATGGCCCCGCAACCCGCGGGCCTCGCTGACAGTGCCTGGCAGGGGGGTGGGAACGGGGCCCCCTTGGTCGCACTATCTCAGCGCGGGGGGAAACAGGAGGGGGTTGCTGATGCTCGGGGTATAGAGGATCTTTATTATCCCTGGTGTGCGTCTCCACTTCGGCCAGGTCGCGCTGCCGGCCTCCCTCGGGCGTGCAGCTCCCGGCACCGACGCGAGCACCCCCTCGTCCGACTCTCTTCAGCTTCTCCAGCCACTGCAGGCTTCGGGCTCCAGACTTCCACACTCGTCCCCTCCGTTCCGACTCCTTCTCGTTCTCGTTCTCCTTTTCGTTCTCGTTCTCCTTCTCGTTCTCGTTCTCGTTCTCCTTCTCGTTCTCCTTCTCGTTCTCCTTCTCGTTCTCCTTTTTCTGACTGACGAACACCGTCCTTTTATCCCCCCGTAACTTCGCCTTTGACCCCCCCCCTTTGACCTTTCACCTCGCTCCCCATTGGCCCGAGAAAAAGTGGGCGTGAAGGCTTTTTGATCCACAAATTTGCATATATCAGTATCAGTTGGCGCAGTGGTTAGGGCAGCGGCTTGGGATCCAAAAGGTCCTGAGTTCAAGCCCCGTTGGGCCACTGAATTAATACACCAGGGGGTTGACTCAACCTGTCATCCTTCCGAGGTCGGCGAAGTGAGTACTGGGCCTGTGTATACCCCGGTTAAAATAGGTGTACCATATCCATGTGTTGTAAGAGGCGACCAGGGTTGCGTCAGGAAGGCCATCCGGCGTAAAACATGCGCCAAATCACTATGCGGATCATATGGATGATCCGCTGTGGCGACCCCGAACGGGAGCAGCCGAAAGAAGAAGAAGAAGAAGAAGAAGAATATATATATATATATATATATATATATATATATATATATATATATATATATATCTGGAGGTGAGAACAAGTATTTGATACACTGCCGATTTTGCAGGTTTTCCCACTTGCAAAGCACGAAGAGGTCTGTAATTTTTTTTATCATGGGTACACTTCAACTGTGAAAGACGGAATCGAAAACAAAAATCCTGAAAATCACATTGTATGATTTAAAAATAATTAATTTGCATTTTATTGCATGAAATAAGTATTTGATCACCTACCAACCAGTAAGAATTCTGGCTCTCACAGACCTGTTAGTTTTGTCTTTAAGAAGCCCTCCCATTCTCCACTAATAAACTGTGTTAACTGCACCTGTTTGATCTCGTTATCTGCATAAAAGACAGCTGTCCACATTCAATCAATCAGACTCCAACCTCTCCACAATGGACAAGACCAGAGAGCTGTCGAAGGACATCAGGGACAAAATTGTAGACTTGCACAAGGCTGGGATGGGCGACAGGACAATAGGCAAGCAGCTTGGTGAGAAGGCAACAACTGTTGGCGCAATTATTAGAAAATGAAAGAAATTCAAGATAACAGTCAATCTCCCTCGGTCTGGGGCTCCATGCAAGATCTCACCTCGTGGAGCTTCAATTATCATGAGAAAGGTGAGGGATCAGCCTAGAACTACACGGCAGGACCTGGTCAATGACCTGAAGAGAGCTGGGACCACAGTATCAAAATAAACCATCAGTAACACACGACGCCGTCATGAATTAAAATCCTGCAGCGCAGGTAAGGTCCCTCTGCTCAAGCCAGCGCATGTCCAGCCCTGTCTGAAGTTTGCCAATGACCATCTGGATGATCCACAGGAGGATTGGGAGAAGGTCATGTGGTCTGATGAGACCAAAATAGAGCTTTTTGGTTTAAACTCCACTCGCCGTGTTTGGAGGAAGAAGAAGGATGAGTACAACCCCAAGAACACCATCCCAACTGTGAAGCATGGAGGTGGAAACATCATTATTTGGGGATCCTTTTCTGCAAAGGGGGCAGGACGACTGCACCATATTGAGGGGAGGATGGATGGGGCCATGTATCACGAGATCTTGGCCAACAACCTCCTTCCCTTTACAAGAGCATTGAAGATGGGGCGTGGCTGGGTCTTCCAGCATGACAACGACCCGAAACACACAGCTTGGGCAACTAAGGAGTGGCTCCGTAAGAAACATCTCAAGGTCCTGGAGTGGCCTCGCCAGTCTACACAGCTGAACCCAATAGAAAATCTTTGGAGGGAGCTGAAAGTCTGTGTTACCCAGCGACATCCCCGAAACCTGAAGGATCTGAAGAAGATCTGCATGCAGGAGTGGGCCAAAATTCCTGCTGCAGTCTGTGCAAACCTGGTTAAGAACTACAGGAAAGGTCTGATCTCTGAAATTGCAAACAAAGGTTTCTGTACCAATAATTAAATTCTGTTTGTCTGATGTATCAAATACTTATTTCATGCAATAAAATGCAAATTAATTATTTAAAAATCATACAATGTGATTTTCAAGATTTTTATTTTTGATTCCGTCTTCACAGTTGAAGTGAACCTATGATAAAAATTACAGACCTCGACGTGCTTTGTAAGTGGGAAAACCTGCAAAATCGGCAGTGTATCAAATACTTGTTCTCCCCACTGTGTATATATATATATATATATATATATATATATATATATATATATATATATATATATATATATATATATATATATATATATATATATATATATATATATATATATATATATATATATATATATATATTGTTGCGGTTGAGGAAACTTGCAAACCACCATTCAGGTCCCGTAGGTGAGATATCTCTGTAAGTACATGTGTAGTTAGCCCCCAAACTCGTTGTTTAGAGGGAATAAATGTGATTCATTCGGGCTGCGACGCTTTAAGATAGCCGTTTTTCTGTTCTATCTTTATTTTGAACCAACCACGTCTCAACCGCCATCACACAACAACCACCAACCACAACACTGCTTCACAACAACAACGCCAACAGCCACGATCTTTACCTTCACAACTCGCTCCCGCAAACATCGCATCACCGCCATTCCAAACGGCACCATGGCCATAAACCACCACCATAAACCCTCCACCACCTTCACCTCTCCTCCTTCTACCACCATTCCCGCACCACCTGTGAACACCGAGCATCGGGCTGTCCTGGGCTCGTACAAGGTGCGCGCCGAACCGCGAGTGCAAAATGCGGCCTTTCCGAGGTGAATTCGGATCAGGAATGCTACACGCCCACTTCTGATCCGTCCAATCAGCAAGCGCGGGGCGGTTTGGCCCCGCCTCCAGGCGCGTCGGTGTAGAATCGAGATATGCAAATTCTCGGATCAGAGGAGACTCACGCCCCTTTTCCTCCGTCCAATGGGCGAGCGTGGCTCCACCCCCGAGCTCGTTCTGATCCAGAAATTTGCATATAGGTTCTCCTGCCGGCCTATAAAGCGCCGAGCGCAGGGGGAATTTGGGCAGTCTGTCGGGGTTCGGAGTCTGCCGGGGAGCTGCAGAGAGAGGAAGCTTGGAGCGCGGTCGAGTCGGTTGGAGCGGGGAGTCGGCCTTGGAAGGGCGAAGAGAGTTTTGGGGCAGAGTCGGGTTGGAGCGCGGAGTGGAGTCGGGAGGCGAGGGCGTACAGGTGGTTTGCTGCAGTCGGCTGAGGAGAATGGGGGAAGAGACCGAGTAGCTCGGGTCCGAGGCAAGGAAGACGGCGGTCGGCGACGAGCTCGGGGTGGAATCGCTCGTCGCGGGACCCAAGCAAGCCAGCTATCCTCTTTCCCCCAGAGCATCAAAAATCCCCCCCCCCATTTTTCCCCCCACGCTGAGATAGTGCGAAAAGGGGGACCCGTTCCCACCCAACTCCAAGCAGTGCCAACGAAACCCGCGAAGGAGCACGAAGTCGGGGCACCGCCGCGCCGCCACATTTGCGGCTCATCACAAAGACACGGGTGGGATACACCCGGTCTCGCGGACCTGACCGCTCTTTCAGGTCCCGCGCAAATATTGGCCCACAGGCCCCGTCTGCCCCCTTGTCTTTGAGGGTGGCCCTTTTATTTTGCTTTTGAGTAAATGTGTTGTTGTCGCCGTCTGTAAAGTAAAACTGTGTCAGTGTTGCCGTGTGCTCGCGTAGTCGGTTGTAGATCTGCATTGTTGTGTTTCTTTTGTAGCATTTGATATATGTGCATTCTGTTTAATTGTATATGTGTGCTCTCCGTGTGCCTCGAAATAAATGTGCATCATGTTGAACTGTTTTCCCGTTTCGCTTCGTCTTTTCTTTAATTGAATCTCCATCTTGCTTCACGTAAAGGGTTGGTAGTGGGCTTAATACGCCCGATAATTCATCGGAACCGTCGAGGCCGACGATAACACCGCTCGGTTATCCCGATAGTACGGAACGGGTCGCTTAAGTGGCCTGTGTCCGGAGTCGACCTGCGGCGAGGTGCGATCGCCCGCTCTACCCTCCGCGTGGGTACTTAGGTAGGTCGAGTTTGGCGAACAACCCTATCCCACGCGGGGGGCCGATTGGCACGATCGTGGTGAGGCCGAAAGGCCCACCCGTGACTAGTTCCCGCTAGTCTAGCTCCGCCCTTCGCCCCGCCCCGTTTTCGGGCCCGCCTCCCTTCGAGCTTCTTGGAGAAGTCTCTCGAAGGGGGCGTGCCCTCTCGCTCTCCCTCCACCCCGCCCCGTGCAGGGGCCGGCGGAGTCAGTTTTTGGCTCAGCGCCAGATAATTATTCCCCCAAAAAGAGGCCCCCACCTTTTCTCACCTTTGACCCCCGGCTCGGATCGCACTTCCCCCACACCGAGCGCGGAGAATTTTGATGGGAGAAACAGGCGGGAAAAGCCCCCGAGCATCGTTGTTGGTTTTTGTTTGTTCCTCCGCAGAGATCGTAACCGCACGGGGCTTCCTGAATGGCGAGTGGCGAAGATGTGGTAGCGTAGATGGTGGAGGTGGCATGGTTGTAGTGTGGTTGGTGCTATGGTGGGGATGGCGTGGTTGTTGAGATGCTGTTTATTTGAAATAAAAGATAGAACAGAAAAATGGCTAACTCAAGGCGTCGCAGCCCGGATGGATGACATAAATTCCCTCTATACAACGGGTTTGGGCTAACTACACATGGACCTTTCGAGATATCTCACCTGAGGGCGCTTTATGGTGTAATGCGAATTTCCACAACCGTAACACTACCCCTCCCCTTTTGACAGACTCGTCCTGAGTTCTCAAATTCTCGTGTGCCATCATGTGTTCTCCCCTAGTACGTTTTACCTTCGGATCCCTGAGTGCGACATTCATGGTATTCGTCTCCCCAAAATAAATAACCTACGGGATGAGTAACGAACTAAACAAACCCACTCATACGGATGACTTAAATAAAATTGCCGGCGCTAAGACAGACATGCCATGGGCGCACTCAGATTTACAATACAACTTAACTTCTAAAATTTATACCAACCATAGCCCAGGATCAATGGACTCTGCAGGGAGCAAAACAAAAGTCAAAAGAAAACCGGTGCACGGGCCACCACTGCAGGCCCGTGTTGCAGCTGCCAACAGGACAGTTCTTGGGGGAAGAGCTGTTTGGGTAGGGGGGGCAAGGCCCCAGAGGAGACGGTCCAAGACAAAAAGACCACCGACCTGCCTGTGGTGAAAGAGTGAGAGATCCAAAGACTCGACCTCATCGTGGGAGTTTACACAATCCCGAGGGTGGGATCAGGAGATGACGACACCGTGAGAGAATCCAAGAAGATATCAATCAATCATCCGGTTTATTTAATACGAGTCAAAACCCCGTCACAGACGGATTCTGTTCATTCAACCACCCTCACCAGCTCACCCACACTCGAGGGACATGGACTGGACAGGGCGTGCTTGCCCCCGCCGACTCATCCCCCGCCCCTGCCCCATTCCCCGCCCACCTCCCACCTCCCCGCCTTCAATTTGCTTACCCCCGCCCAAAAATTTAATTACCCTGGCCCGGCCCCCGCCACGTCACTCCCCGCCCCCCGTCTCTTGATTCCCCACCCCACTTGCCCCCGGAACCTGCCCCCTGTCCACCCCCTCACACTCAACCCCACCTAATTCACCCCGGCCCCCGCCCACTTTCCCCCGTCTCCCGCTTTCAATTAGCTTATCCCCGCCCCAAAATTTGCTGACCTTGCTCCCCGCCTCTTCACTCCCTGCCCCCGTTTCTTCACCCCCGCCCCCGCCTCTTCAATCCTCGCCCCCGTCTCAACGAAAAGTGTTTATTCTGCTTCAGAGTTGAAAGTTGACTCTTGCCACGATGTGCGATGCACTCTTACAGGTACGAAGTCTCTTTCAGACCAGGTCACAGTACCGAGAAAAACGTGACGGGACCGCTAGGAGGAGCACAAAATTGGTCCTTCAGTATTAATATATAGATAAATCCCACGTCACATCGTGTGCACAAGGTATGGGGTCAAAGTCGCAACGAATCCAAAGGTCATTCCGAATCCCAATACCCATTCCGAGTTTTGTGACTCGCCCGCTGTTTTGACGCACGTGCTCCGCCCTCGCGCTCCCCTCTTCCACCATTTTGTGGACGATGTGCCGGTGAAGGTTTGTTCGTCGCCTTCCTGTGTGTGGACACTGATCGTGCGGAGTCCTCCACGGACGGGCATGGGGACGGCGGAACGCGATGTTGGGTGGTTCGTTTGTCCGAGACATAATAAGGGGGTTTCGGCCCTCGAGGAGGGGAGTGGTGAGCGAGCACGGATTTCTCTGTTATGGAGGTCGAGGCTCAGGGAGCGGGTGCATCGCCGATCAAAGGGAATCGGACCTTGGAGGTAGCTGTGATGGAGGGGAAGGGTACTCGAGGTACCCCTGAGACCCGGGATCCTCCATTTGAATAACCAGCGATCAACATGGACACGTTGCTGACCGCAGCACAATTGCTCCACCGTCAGGAGTGGAAACGTCCACCCGGTGAGTAAGGAGGGGATGGGGGGGGGGGAGATGGGGACGGGATGCACCGGCGATATGACGTCATCACCGTGTCGGGGGAAATCCCTGCTCATCCCGCCTCTTCACACCTCGTTGTTACCTCCACCACCCAGGTTGGACGGACGTTATGTTTCCATCCATGTCTGTCTGTCTGTGAACAGGATATGTTAAGAAGTTGCGGATTGATTTGGTGGACAGGTTCGGTGTGTGACAAGGACAAATTGATTCGATTTTGCTGAAGATCCGAATCCGGACACGAGAATTATTTAATACTACCATAACCCGCCCTCTGCGCGACATGGGGTGGGTGTGTTTGAGAAAGGAACTGATGCAGAGTATCAGTAGTAATTTTACTTTAATGCAGTTAGTGGAATACGATTTCACTGTTTCAGAACCATTTTATTTGGTTTGTACCATGCACCTCATCTGGTCTTTGAGATAATGTAAGCCGAATATCACGTAACTCGAGCACAGAACAAAGTCGAAGATAGCGCGACACGAAACCACAAACTCGGAAATAATACATAAGATCATAAGTGATTCTTCCAATCGAGGAGAAGCTCTTGGTGGAGAACTTGATCCTTGATGTCTTGAGACATTTCATCGATCCTTCCCTTGACGGTGTCGTTTGATAGAGAGATTTGAGAAAGCTTGTTCGCACTATCCTTCCCCAGAACGAGCTCTGCTGCACACAGTACACTTGGTTTTATGAGAGTCTCTCCGATGTTCTGGATCTTTTTGCTCTTTGTAATCAACATGGCGATCTCCAGGAAGCTTCAACATCCTTTGAAGTCTGTTGCCGAAATGCTCCACTGCTCCCCATCTTGGCTTGCTTCAAGGACTGCCTTTTTGTTTCAAAAAATGCCTTGGGTTTGGCACCGATAGAAGGATGTGTTGTCTTCAAGTGGCGTTCCATTGTGTGGGCCGCACGACATCATTGCTCAGAGTCTTGTAGCATATTACCCACTGGGGACCTGTGTGTCACCCTTTTGGAGGGACCCAAATACAAACCGAATATGTTCGTCAATATACTCCGGGTTTTTTTCACTCATTGCGAATTATTCAGTTTGAAATGGGTACTGCAAATCGGTGAAGAAAAAAATAAATTTTAATGTTAAAATAAAATAAAAATTTTAATATTAAATTTACATAAATGTTAAATTTTAAAATTAATTTTAAAAACCGAAAATGGTAAGCCGAGTCGCAAATAGAAAACAAAAATTATTACAGGTGATACTTTTTTTTTAGTGGGTGGAGTTGGTCACCTTGCAAACCATAATTGTTTTGATTTTCAAATGGTTTCTGGTCACTGTCACAGAAATAGACAATCACAGGTGAGATAGGTCCATTGAAGGTCTGTTGTCTGGTCAGGCAAGATGAGATCTGTGACTTGCTTCAGGTACCATGTAAACCTGTACGAACCTGTTTCATGGTCGGGTACCGAGGGGTGATGCTGCTCTCAGCGCGAGGCAAGGTCTTTGCTCGATAATTCTTGATATGGTTCGCCACCATCTGCTTGAGCACCAGCATCCAGAGCAGTCAGGCTTTACACCAAAGAGGTCAACGATTGACCCTATCCTTGCTCTTCGGGTGGTCACCGAACGCAGACGAGAGCTTCGGCAGGGGCTGCTTGCAGCCTATGTTGATCTCTGTGAAGCGTTTGATTCAGTGAATCGGAATGCCCTCTGGAGGATTCTTGGTCTTCGTGGAGTGTCACCAAACCTGATCAATCTGATGTCTGAACTCTACTCTGGTACTGAGAGTGCTGTGAGATGTGGTAGTACCATCTCTGACTTATCTCGAGTTGTTACTGGAGTTCGTCAGGGGTGTGTAATGGACTCACACTTTTCAGCACTTATATGGACTGGATTCTGGGGAAGTTGTCAGAGAGATCAAGCTGCGGTGCATCATTTGGGAATGTCAAGATCTTTGACCTTGATTTCGCAGATAATGCAGTCATCTTTGCAGAGATTCTAGATATCCTTTTGGGGGCCCTCGAGGTGCTGAACGAGGAGTTGGAGCCGCTGGGATTGCGGGTTTCCTCGGTCAAGACTAAGATGCAGGCTTTCAATGACATCTTGGATGCTGCTATCTTGTCTGTGTTAGAGAGATTCACTTACCTTAGCAGTGATATTCATGTCTCTGCTGGCTGTGAGCCAGAGGTCAACAGACGTCTGGGTCGGGCCTGGGGAGTCATGGATTTCTTGTGTCATGGGGTGTGGCGCTGCCGGTACCTCTGCAGGAGGACGAAGGTCCAAGTCTTCAGGTCCTTGGTGCTTCCAGTCTTGCTCTATGGATGTGAGACTTGGACTCTGACCAGGGTACTGAGACAGCGACTTAATTCCTTTGGTACCAAGCCTCTTCTTTGGTAGCAATGAGACTTGTTACCTGCATAGTCTGTGAGCATCAGCTGCAGCTGTATGAACATGTGGCTCGTTTTCACAGATGCTGATCCTGCTCACCAGATTCTCTCAGCGAGCGATCTTCGTGAATGAAGGAGTTCAATGGGACGACCACGTGTCTCGTGGTTGCAGCAGGTTGTTCAGCATTTCAAGGAGATGGGGATGAGCCAGGCATCTGTCTGGGGGATGGCCAGACGGAGACCTTGGAGTACCGTAGGAAAGTGGACGCGGCAATGCGCTACTCCGGTGCATGTTCCCATACCTGACCTGGCCTGACAGGTGAGATATATTTAATTTCTGATAGATATTGTTGCGGGCCGGGGGTCGGGTGAGAAGAGCACAAGGTGGGGGAAGCAATCTGGACTCCCACCAGACTCCCCGGAATTGTAGGCCGTCGCACACGGATAATTCCATGACGCGGCGGCTCACTTAAATGACTGTGGACGCCAACAACTCAACCGCGTGACCTCGCGTCCTACCGTCTTTGAGTTAATCGGGTTACCTAATTAATCATGTGATTTATTTCCCGGGGGAACACGGCGTCGGTTCGCCTTGTCTGAACTGGATCACTCTCCCGGATCGGATCATGTTACCGGATCGGATGCAGCCGAGCGACACTACTAAGGACGTACCATCAAAAAGGAACGGATCATTGGGAATAAAGTCCCGGCAAATTCAGGATTCCGACCATGCTGGATCAATGGAAGAAAAGACAAAAACGAGCTGGGATCATTTCGAATAATAATTTATTAACAATGGACGAGGAATGGAATGTGGTACGATCAAGATTAATGGGGTGTGTTGTGCAGAGATAGGGGGGGGAGAGGTGAGGTGCGGCAAATAAACAAGCAACTTACAAAAGCGGACACAGAGCAGACTTACCGCGAAAGTCTGCTCTGTGATAATCGATCTATGATTCCAGCAATCTGTGTGTGTGTGTGTGTGTGTGTGTGTGTGTGTGTGTGTGTGTGTGTGTGTGTGTCTGTCTGTCTGTCTGCGACCGCCGTTTCTCGACAACCACCAGTCCGATCTGATTGAAACTTGCCAGGAATATTGCCGGGGACCCGCGGATGTGCCTTTTCAAGGTTTGATATTAATCGGACGAGCGGTTCCCAAGTTCCAGCCATTTTATTGGTTTTTTCAGTGTTGGAAAGGTGTATATATCGCAGCTGAAGTGTCGTTCCACCTTATCATGCCATTTTTCCCCAAAGATATCTCAGAATAATGATAACAGCATGTTAATAATCATAGCACAATAATTGGCAGTCATAAAAAGAATAACGTGATACAATGACCAATGTCTGTCAACCATTAACGACATATATTGTCTGTCAACCAATAATGACCAATAACGTCTGTCAACCAATGACAGGACACATTGCAATGACGTCACAATTAATGTTTATTTATTTATTATATTTGCACGATTGATGTCACAATTCTTCTTCTTCGTTTGGTATGACGTCACAATCGACGCTGGGGACCTGAGTATGTGCCTTTTCAAGGTTTGATATCGTTCTTCATTCGTTTCAGCTGTTTCCCAAGTGTTTCCCAAGGTTTGAAAGCTGTTTTTTTCCCATGGTTTGAATTAATTGTTCAAATTATTAATTAATCCCAAGGTTTGAATTTTCCCAAGGGAAACAGCTGTTTCCCAAGGGTTTGAAAGCTGTTTTTTTCCAAAGGTTTGAATTAATTGTTGTGCTTGGTCGACATTTGTGAATACATTTACAGAGAGAGGGGCGAGAGAGGAGGGGGGAGAGAGGGATGGGTGAGAGAGAGGGGCGTCACAATTCAAGAGAGGAGGGGCGAGAGAGGGGGACGGGAGAGGGGGTGAGAGAGAGGGAGGGGTGGGGGAGGAGAGAGAGGGGGGCGAGAGAGAGGGGGCGTCACAATTCTTCTTCGTTTGATATGACGTCACAATTGACGCTGGGGACCTGAGTATGTTTCCCAGGTGCTTCCCAAGTTATGGCCTTTTATGATACGGTTGGTCCGATCTAATTGAAATAATGCCCCAATCCAGTCGTCGTTTACGAGAGCGAAGGAACGAAGCTGCACATACTGGCACGCACCTCCGGGCCCGCACCAGTAACAATAATAATGATAACAACAACAATCTTCTGCAGCCTTACTTAAGCAGACAGGTGTCAGGACACACACAAACACACGCACACATACAGACACAGAAAACCCGATGAAGAGGGAGTATTGAAAGAAGAAGGGAGGGGAGTTGAGGCTACGATCTTGGTGCCTTTGTACTTGATTGCACGAAGCACCACCGATACGTTTTGGGGGAGGGATGCTCCATGGTGCAGTACCCGACAGCTGGCGCATCATGTCTGGCTTCAGCAGTACTTGTGGAGATCGTGTTCGTGAAGGGGGGGGGCTTGAGGAGAGAAGGGCGTGGATGGAGTGGAAGGCGGGACCAGGTAGGCGGGTGGGGTTTGACGTTGCGTGGGCGGAGACGAGGAGGCGGAGTCCAGGCAACAGAGACGGGTCGTGGCGATGTCGTCGAGTGTGAGGCGAGAGCGAGAGAGGCAGAGTCCAGGCAGCAGGAGGTGGGTCGTGGCGATGTCGTGCAGAGAGACGAGGGCGAGGCAACAGAGGCAGAGTCCAGGCAACAGGAGGCGGGTCGTGACGATGTTGAGCAGAGAAACGAGGGCGAGGCCAGAGAGGTGGAGTCCAGGCAGCAGAGACGGGTCGTGGCGATGTCGTCGAGGGTGAGGCGAGAACGCGGCGGAGTCCAGGCAGCAGGAGACGGGTCGTGGCGATGTTGAGCAGAGAGACGAGTGCGAGGCGAGAGAGGCGGAGTCCAGGCGGCAGGAGGCGGGTTGTGGCTATGTCGAGCAGAGAGAGAGAAAGGCGGAGGGCCTGCTCCGACCTTGATAGGACTTGCGGGGCGGGGGGCCACCCCGAAGCGAAGCGTCATCACCTGAATTGGGCGCTCCGATTGGCCCAGACCCCTCAAGTGACCCGCTAACTTTGGCCGGAAACCGCCCCACTTCGTTTCCGACAAGGTCCTCTCAGAGAGCGTAAATATTCCGCTGCGACCCCCGACATGACACGAATTGCCCACACCGAAATCGGTACGTGAATCGTAACAAAAACCCCCGGGCCGTGCATCCAACACATGTGTTGGATGCATGGCGACCGGCCCAGGGTACCGCATGCCCGCTCGGGTGTCCGCCCAGTGCCGATCAACGTGCATCAACATAGCCCGCACTGTACAACATTCCCTGGCTCTATCGCAGCTTCGCTGGCCGTGGAGACGAGACGACGTTCACCATCCGTAGGGAATCCGCTGCTGCCCGCGAGGGCCAAACGTACATCGTTATGGATAAACCCATGCATGTTTCGCGAGCGGCCAACGTGTTTGCCTTCGAGCAAATTCCATACAGTGCGCGTGGTTCGGCTATTACGCACGTGGCCAACACTCACGTCTGCACGACCCTGCCAGCGAGTGCGCCGGACGAACACCGATATGTTTCAGATATTTGGTTGAAAAGGAACGCGTCGCTTTTACTTCACACACTCTCATCCCGCCCAACGTGCCGTGCGTCACCTTTATCGGCCTCCGTACGTATTTCGTGCAGCGTGGGCGTCGTGCTGGCTGTGTTTCCTGTGTTGTGAAAAACACCATTTGTTCAGCCTCTGGAGAGATATTCATTCGTATGCCCTTTTTTCGCTCGCCTGTTCGAAGAAGAGAGAGCTATAGCGATACCCCAGCGTCAGCGTGAGCGTGAAAATGTTAAAATTTTTGGTGCAAGTTATTTTTTCCTTTCTAATGTTTTTATCTACCACACTATTTTTTAGACGCCCGATATATATATATATATATATATATATATATATATATATATATATATATATATATATATATATATATATATATATCGGGGCGTATAATGTGATACCAGTCGTCCGTCCGTCCGTCCCTCTGTCTGTCTGTCCGTCCGTCCGTCCGTCCATCCGTTCCTGTCTGCACTCCAACTCCCAAAGTTTTCAACTTTCACGTTTCATATTTGGTACATGGGTATAGACTGTGGAGACGGTGTGTTGCGACATTCGTTCGTCATCTAAAGTGGTTGCCATGGCAACCAGGATGCTGTTTTCCATGTAGTAACACAATTCTGTATATACCTTCTTGTTCGAGCGTGTATTGTGCTCACTTGCCCTCTTGTTGCTGATAACAATGCAGTAATTCCCCGTTTCTCGCGGGGGTTACGTTCCAAACCCTCCTGCGGTAAGTGAAAATCCGCGATGAATGGACGCCTCCACAAAACACGTTTTAAACACATTTTAATCTCAATTAAACACATAAAGAAAACATTTGAAGCATAAAAATGCTTACTGTAAACTCAGTAACGTTGCATAAACATTGTGATGGGCAGTTGCTGGCGTTGTTTCTTCATGGTGGTGAGGAGAGTTTTCGCCATTGTTGCTCAGCGTTCAAGTGAGAGGCCTTCGTCGTCGTGCTCCTGCGATGGATCAGATTGTTCCTCCTCCTCCTCGCATGCAGACTTCGTCAGCTCAGCCAAATCCTCGTCCATAATCGTTGAATCCTCCTCCTAGAATCTTCGTCAGCTTGACCGCCTTATCGATTGTCGAATGGTGAATTTCATCTGGAGAAAAGGCCTTGTATTCGTGGACGCATTCTGGCCACAGCTTCTTCCAACAGGCGTTTAAGGTTTCTTTTTTCATTTCTTGTAGAGCCTTCTGAATTATTTGGAGACACGTTGCTATCGTGAAATCACGCCAATACGCCCTCAGAGAAAAATTGTCCTCGGAATCTATGGCCTCCATGAGGTGCTGCAGCGAGTTGCGAATGGAAAGCGCTGATGTTGGCTTCGTCCTTCTTGATGTAGCGTATGGTCGATTCATTCAAACCGTAATGGCGCCCAACCGCGGCAAACGTTTTTCCTTTCGGCGGCATCGTAGGGCTTGGAGAAAAAAACGTAGAAAATATCTGTGTCGTTCACAAGCGAAACAATCAAGACAGCGAGAGTGCGCCTCGTGGGCAGCAGCCAATCAGCGCCAAGGAGAAATGAAGAGCGCGCTCTCTGTCTTTGTCTCGTGCGTTGTGTCGACAAACATACAAAAAAATTTTTTGTTTGTTTTATTATGAAGATACTTTCGAGCGCCACGCTTTATAATTTATTGCTTAAATAATTTATATTTTATGTATTATTACCGCGATGTACCGGGGGAATCCGCAGAAAAAATTAGTTACGTTCCAAGGGAAAACCCGCGATGAACCGGGGGGGGGGGGCGCGATAGGTGAACCGCGATGAAGCGGGGGTTGACTGTATACAAATACATATATTGCTTTAAAATTATTTGGATCAGACTTCACTGCAGTGCTTTATAAAAAATATGAATTATTAGATGAGTCTTTTAAAAACGATAAATGTATAAACAGGCGAGCATTGGGTGGCTTTGACACCAACTCTGGTGAATGGAACCGGCGATCTTCCCCAGATCATCGGAAGCTCGAGTCGATAATCCCGCACTGCCAAGCGCATTGAATGACTCGCGGCACAAGTTGGGTTTCGGGCTCGCTCGGGAACGAGGGCTCTTCACCGTTAATGCTCGTGCGTCATCGTTTCCTCGCAGCGGCACCGCACAGGCTGCCCTCCATGAGGGCCCACCTCACAGCGAAGACGCACGTGGCTCAGATTTACCTCAGGAATAATGTGAATAGAGGAGTAGGGACGAAATGAAGAAATAATGATGTAAGCAAACCAAGCTATGAGATCTTCGCAACGCACGCGCCCTGTTGTCCCACTAGACAAAAGGAAAGGGAATATCTCCATGTATATTAATGGAATAACTGTCTTGGGACCACGATGTGTTGGATGCATGCGGTTCCGAGAACCGCCACAATATTATTGATCTTGCTGACCTCTTTACGATGTCTTATCTTCGGGGCATTCAAAAATTGCGTACCTAATGCATGGGGGTTGGGGATTGGAGTGGGGTTGGGGTGGGTGTATGTCCAACCTTTATTTTTAGGGAGTTGGGAGTTTTTTTTTTCCACCAAGTAACAAACGGACCCAAACGCAATACCCTCTCCTTCGGTGAGGGTAACGAGCTATTAAATATGGACGTTTCAAGGTGAGGTTTCCCGAAATCTTGAATGAGGTTCTGAAGGAGCTTTTCTTGATTAGCCAAGACTTCGCTGAGAGATCTCACTGAAAGCTTTTCGATGGAAGAAAAAAAGTGATGCCACCACCCTGAGAAGTGGAAGAAGAGGAAGGAAGAAGAGTCAGCAGCATGAAAATAGGTTATCCATCTCTCTCTATATATTTATATATACTAGTACGTGCCCGTACGTGCGTGGCCGTACATGCAAAAAAGAAAACCTTCAAACCATGTGCCAGAAACAACAACCACACAGGCCGTTCCTTCGCTCTCGGAAACGACGACTGGATTGGGGCATTGTGTTTATCTATAAATGCGCATAGGAAATCGAAAAATTATTAGAAAACAGTAAATCATCACTATCCGGAAGTAGTGCATGCCCGTACGGAATGTTCACATGCATTCTACAAATTATCGCTTGCATTGAAGTAACAACTGCTGTGATACTTACACACAGAGTTAATTCAAATCCAAATTAAAAGCAAGCTTACTTCCCTCAACAACCACAAAGGACGTTCCTTCATTCTCGTGTGGCCGTAGGTGCATGGCCGTACATGCCTTTTTCATACGAAAAAAAAAAAAAAACTTCAATCAACCACACATGCCGTTCCTTCACTCTCGTAAACGACGACTCGATTGGGGCATTTTGTTTATCTCTAAATGCGCATAAGAAGTCGAGAAATTATTAGAATACAGTAAGTCCACTATCCGGAAGTCCGTACGTTGTAACCCGTAATGGGGAACGCGGCTGAGGATCTCTTCCCCAACGGCCATGCCTACGCAGCAACGTGTCTTGTCATTGGTTTGGTAAATAAATGGCCATAACTTGGGAGGCACTTGTCCGATTAATATCAAGGTTTGAAAAGGCACATACTCAGCTCCCCAGCAATATATCTGGCAAGTTTCAATTAGATCGGTCTCGTGGTTGTCGAGAAACAGCGGTCTCACACACACACAGACACACACACACACACACACACACACACACACACACGCACGCACACACAAACACACACACAAACACACACACACACACACACACACACACACACACACACACACACACTGCTGGAATTATAGATAGATAACAGCGAAATGTTTTTTTTTGTGACCTGACTGCTTTGAGCTCTGAGTATGTCTGTTAATTACATAGTGTTACGGCTGTGGAAATTTGCAATGCACCAGAAAGATCATCAGGTTAGATATATCGATAAGTTCATGTGTAGTTAGTCCACACCCGTTGTTTAGAGGGAATATGTGTGATTCATCCGGGCTGCGACGCTTTGAGTTTGCCATTTTTCTTTCTCTGTCGTTATTTTGGACAAATAAGCCCGCCAACAACTCAAACACCACCACCTTCGCCTCTTTACCTCCACAACTCCACCCCGCAAACATCGCTTCACCGCCATTCTCAAACGACACCCCCCAACAACCAAACCACCACAGCAAACCCCCCCACCACCTTCGCCTTTCTCCTTCCACAACCATCAACCACACTACCTGCCAACACCGAATGTCGTGCTATCCTGGGCCCGTTCGGTGATTGTTGCCGAACGTGTCGAGCCGCGAGTCCAAATGGATGCCTTTACGGGAGAGGAAATCGGATCAGGGGAGGCTCACGCCCCTTTTTGCCCGACCAATGGCTAAACGTCGGGTGGCGTGGCCCCGCCTCCAAGCGCGTTTTGATCCGCGAATTAGCATACACGCTCCTCCCCCGGTCTATAAATACGCGAGCACAAGGCGACTCGCGGAGTGGGTGTTGTGTGTGCTCTGCTGGTTGGGCTGGTCGAGTGAAGACGAAGGTCGTCGTTGAGGTTGTCGTTGCTGGGTCGAGGGACGAGTCACGGAGTGAAGCAGGGATGCGGAAGAGGGCTCAGGGGCGAGAGTTCGCCGGAGTCGGTGCCGTCCCAAGGCCCCGCTAGCGGGACGGAGCGTCCGCCATTCCCCTCTCTCCACGCCGAGCATCAACAATTCCCCCCATCCGCGCTGAGATAGCGCCGGTAACCCAGTCTGTTCCCCACCCCAACCGTGGTGTCGACCGACCAACACGTGCCTGCGCAACGCACACCTGAAGGAGCTCACTGACCACGCCAGGGGCACGGAGTCAGGCACGTTACGCTGACATTGCGGCCAGCCCGCCATCGCGCCACGAGGGCGCAGGTAAGACCCCTTCGGTCTCGTGGACCTGGCCGCTTACCCAGGTCCCACGTACATTTGGTCCACGGACCTGTCTGCCCCCTTGCCTATGAGGGTGGCTTTTATTTGCTTTTTGTGTAAATGTGTGTGTGGCGCCAGTCTTTTAAGTAAACCTGAATAAGTGCTTTTACATTGCTTTATTCGGTGGTGACTCTTTTGCTTGCTTTCACTGTATGACTGTATATACGTGCTTGCTTTCACTGTATGGCTGTAAATACGTGCTTACCAGGTGTGTGTGTGTGTGTGTGTGTGTGACATAAAAGTGCTTGTTAAATTGTGACCCGTTTCGTTGCGTCCTTTCCTTCGTTTGAAAGTTCCATCTTGCATCACGTAAGGGATTGGTACTGGGTGAAGACACCCAATAAATAATCTGAACCGTCGAGGTCGGTGATAACTCCGCTCGGTTATCCCTGCAGCACGGAACGAGCCGCTTAAGCGGTTCGTGTCCGGAGTCGACCTGCGGCGTGGTACAACTCATCGGTACGCTACCCGCGCGGGTACTTAGGTATATCGACATTCGGCGATTCCCCCTGTTTCGCGCGGGGAGAATGCGGACTGGGTTGTGGTGAGGTTAAACCCCCATCCGTGGCTAGCTCCTTGGCGGTAGTTCCAAGAGGGTCACGACTGAATTGTCCGTTCCGGTGGGCGACCCGTCGCGACTTGAGTTACGTGGCCGATCGCACGTCGGCGGGCGCGAAATTCGTAACAATATCATTGAAATGTGAGTTGGTCTATGATTGAGTATGTAGTTTTGGATCGTTTGTCTATTGAATACTTGCTGATGGAAAGTATGATTCTTAATTATGTCCTAATTATGGGTTGGAATTTCTTAGTTATGAATAATTACAAATTGAATTGTATTTAAGGTCCCCTGACATGCCAAAGTACATAAATTTCATTTATATATGTCCTGGAGGAGTTTTTCATCGTGATTTCAGATCTGATAATGTTTTTTCACAATACTCATTCTGTAAAATGTAAGATTAAAAAAACAAACGTCTTCGGGAACGCCCATGAAAATTCTCCTGAAAGGGGCGTAACCCACATGACATCACGTACAGTATGTCAAAGGCTGCACGTAAATTACTCGGGTTGGTGGTCTACGTGATTGTATTGCCTTCCTGTGTGTTTCCACATTTGATTGGTCGACTCAATCGCTTCGTTCATTTCTGCTTTAAAAAAATCAAACATTTGGTTTTGAATAATGGATGACATGGACTTTCATTTGTCTGGTAACGACAGTGAGTGTGAGAGAAATGAAGGATTTTGTTCTGAATGAGATGGAGAATTGTCGGATAACGTAGTCGCGGGAGGTGAAGTTCAGGCAGCTGGAAATGAAATACGGCTTTACCAGTTCGAGCCCGAAGCAGGACAAGCAGAGGAAAATGGCGATGAAATTCCTGGAGTTCATGACGATTGGGAGGACATCGAAGGAAGACTCGGAAATAACAACTGGTTATACAAAATCCTATTCGTAATTCAATAATGTAAATTCCACTTGCATACTGCTCGATATCAGAAATATTTTAGTGAGGTGACGTGAACAGCGCAGCGCAGCAGACATGTTGCTCCACGGTGAATGAATCACAAACAAGGCCGCGCGTGCCATCGGCCGTATCTCTCCGAGCATAAAACGAAGCAACCTCGCTGTCTGGATACGATGAAAACTTGTGTGCAGAACACACCTTGCGACACAATTGTCTTGAGTCGTCTGATAAATCTGACGTTCTGTTGCATTTTTATTTATGTCATTCCTACTGTCGTCATGTTGCACCAGTAGAAAACAATGAAGAAAAGAGAATAATAAAAGAAAGCTACAACACGTCAGATTTATCGGACGAGTCGGACGGACGACAGATTTATCGGACGAGTCAACTCTAGAGTTGACAAGTAACTTGTATTAGCTTGCACACAATGTATAAGTCAATGCGTAAGAATCCCGAGGCTATGAGGCCGTGTAATAGGACAGATAAATTTGTCTTTCATAGTTGTGCCAACATTTTTTTCCCTTTTCTTTTATTACAGCATTTTGGCTAAATGTTAATGAATAGCAAGCCAATGGAAGCAGTACCTTCACTTTAGAATAAACCCATGTATGTCGAGTGCAGCCATACCTGGCTTGCATGTATGTGGAATCGTACCTATCCCAGCAGGCTGGTTTCGACAAACAATTCAATAAGCTGCAAAATGTGGGTGCAGGTTTTTCACATTGTTTGATTTTAAAATTATCTCCTTGCGCCTTGAAATGATGCAATATTAATGGTGAGTATTTTACTTGTATGTCCCTGTAATTTTTTTAATGGAAAGGTTCAACAGTCCCATTTTATATTTTGTGTACATGGTATAGCCTTTTATTGTGCATACATGCATTGGATTTGTATACGACTACGACAAGGTAGTAAAGGGATAAATAATTGTCTCGTGATTGTTGTGCAGACACGGCTCAGAAGCATAATTTCTTGTCTGTGTGTGAGGAATGAGGGGTTGGGATGAATAGAGGGATGAATAGAACCCGTGCTCAAAGTCACTGTCTTCGAAGTGGGCGCTGCAAATGACGCTCGTGTCGCTGGGGCCTTTCCAGTTTCCCCTCGTCAACTTCACTTTAGATGTCCATATTCTCCGACGATAATCATCTTTCGGGAATACATGAAGGCTTACACCGTCTTTGCTTGTATTGCTGCATCCTGCTACGATACATCTTGCAGGCATTTTCGAAAGTTCGGCTAAAACTATTAAAAACTTTCGCGAAACAATCACTGGAATTAAGACGATCACAGAGATTGCACTAACATGTGCAAAATGAATTTGTACGTACTGTATAAGGGGCGTGACATCTCGACTCTCGAGTCAATCAACTCTGTGCGAGTTACTGTATGTGACGTCACGCTGCAATTCGCTGAAGTCCATTTTTTTAGGGGCGGGGCATAGCAAGTTATGAAAGGCTCCAGAAATGATTGAAATATTGCTCTAATTATCCCATTTTTGACAATAAAAACGGGTGATTTCTTCACCAGGAATATCAAGTTAATATATAAATAACAAGAAAGTTTTGCATGTCAGGGGACCTTTAATGACACAAAACCACACAAAACACCATACGAAAGAAGTCCTGGCGAGGGACTGCAATATCTGATTACCCTCTCTTGTTAAGCCTACCCCGATACTCCCGAAGGATAGGGGAAGGTTGATTGCTGTTTTTAGGGTTGTTTGTGCAATTTGTACAATTTGTGCAACTTTTTTGCAATTTCTTCTCTGAAACTGCACACACGATTTTGATGATACTTGACCACAAACTTCATCACCCGGTATTCACCATCACAAACCAAAGTTTGTTCACGGTATTAAAAAAACGGGCCTTATGGGGGTGGGGGTTGCTCCCCAATATAGGTGTTTCTTTTCTCTTCAGAAATTACACACACAGTTCTGATCAAACTTGAGCACAACCTTCATCACCCATGAGGTAACAAAGGCTGTAAATACTATTTAAAAAGTCGAGGTCTGAGGGGTCTATGGGTGGGTTGCCCCTGTTGAAGAATTTTCAATTCCTTCTGTATGTTTGAATCATCAATTGAAACAAAACATGTGCGAACACAAACATATCGATATGGAGAATTCAAAGGAGCTTCAAAAAGTCACATCGCCTTCCTCTGATTCTGCTGTACATACTTGGAAACTTTGAATTGTTATATAGTAATCAGTGAGACAATGTCTGTTCATCCTCCAGACATGCTGATGCCACAGCTGATGTTTTTGGGGTTCAGGGGAAATAATCACACAGCTTTGTGGCAGTTGCCATTTGGCAGGGATGAGGAATATTTGTGACCTGAAGCCTGATGGGAGTTTTGGTCATTATTTTCACACACATTCCATTTCAGCTGGACTCTTGTTTCCAGACAGACTTTCAGGCACCAGTATATAATTATATATTTATAAGAATCCCTCAACAAGACAAATAAAATATGAGGTGATTGTATTATCCTGAATGAGGATTAAAGATTATTTGAAAGGCCAATCTGTTTTGGGGAACAAGGAGTATTTTTACTTATCAGACTGGTAACCTTCCAATACAGTCAAGGGATATAAGGTCATTTAAAATGTGAATATGTATTATTAAAATAGATACATGTTCAAGCACATAGATGTAATAAGCATGTTGTATTTGAGTACATTTTCCATAAAAGGGTTATAACAATACATTGTGCTTTTCCCAAAAACATTTAAGTTTTCAAGTTAATTTCAATCAAGTTAAATTGGCAACATTTTATTATTATTTTTTTTTATCACCCTCAAACCCATTATGCTAATTTTAGAGAAATTTGCACCGACACCTCCCAAAATATGTATTTGCTTTCTTCTCCAAAACGACATACAATTTCAATGAAACTTGACCAAAACATTCACCAAAGTTTCTTCACGACGTTAAAATATATATACATATATATACATATATATATATATATATGTATATATATATATATATATATATATATATATATATATATATATATATATATATATATATATATATATATATATATATATATATGTATAAATATATATATATATATATATATATATATATATTGTTGCGGATTTCGCGCCCGCCGGCGTGCGAACGGCCACGTAACTCGAATCGCGGCACGTCGCCCACCGGACGGACAATCCAGTCGTGACCCTCTCGGACTAACGCCGGGAACCAGTCACGGGTGGACCTTTCGGTCTCACCGCGATCGAGCCAATCAGCCCCCGCGTGGGATAGGGTTGCTCGCCAAATTCGACCTACCTAAGTACCCACGCGGAGGGTAGACCGGGCGATCGCACCTCGCCGCAGGTCGACTTCGGACACGGGCCACTTAAGCGACCCGTTCCGTACTATCAGAATAACCGAGCGGTGTTATCGTCGACCTCGACGGTTCGATTAATTATCGGGCGTACTCAGCCCACTACCAACCCTTTACGTGAAGCAAGATGAGGGTTCAATGGGGGAAAAGACGAAGCGAAGCGGGAGAACAGTTCAACAATAAAGCACATTTATTCGCGGCACACGGGAAGCACACAAATACAATTCCACCAAAAGCACACAAAAAAAGAAAACACAATTCCATTTACACAAAAAGCAAATATAAAAGTGAAAACACAGTGCAGAGCTAATACCGACTACCGAGCACACGGCAACACTTATACAATTCTACTTCACAGACGGCGCCGACAACACATACCCAAAACCAAGGAAAAGAAATCCCTCAAGGATGAGGCGGGCCTGAGGCCGAGACCGGGTCGCGCCTACCCGTCTGGTGATGAGACGCGGAGCGGCGATGGCGCCTCACTCTGCGGGCCTCGCGGACAGTGCCTGGCAGGGGGTGGGAAAAGGGGCCCCCTTGGTCGCACTATCTCAGCGCGGGGGAAACAGGAGGGGTTGCTGATGCTCGGGGTATAGAGGATCTTTATTATCCCTGGTGTGCGTCTCCACCTCGGCCAGGTCGCGCTGCCGGCCTCCCTCGGGCGTGCAGCTCCTGGCACCGACGCGAGCACCCCCTCGTCTGCCTTCGCCGCTGCCGCCTCTCCGCCTCTGGACTCTCCACCCTGGACTCTTCTTTGGGCTCCCTCGTTCGACTCTCTTCAGCTTCTCCAGCTACTGCAGGCTTCGGGCTCCAGACTTCCACACTCGTCCCCTCCGTTCCGACTCCTTCTCCATCTGCTGACTGACGAACACCGTCCTTTTATCCCCCCGTAGCTTCGCCTTTGACCCCCTCCCTTTGACCTTTCACCTCGCTCCCCATTGGCCCGAGAAAAAGTGGGCGTGAAGGCTTTTTGATCCACAAATTTGCATATATCGATCGTTCTGGAGGCGGGGCCAAATCGCCCCTCGCTCACCGATTGGACGGCAAAAAGTGGGCGTGTGTCGTTTTTGATCCGTTTTTGAAGCACAAAATCCGTGATTTTGTACACGCTGTTCAACGTGCGCCCTGCACGAGTCCAACACCGGTACCCACAGCGGGGCAAGAACGGTGGCGATGCTACGGTTGCGAGGTGTGACGGGAAGGTCGTGGCGGTTGTGGTGAAGCGGCGTTGTGGTTGGTGGTTGATGTTGTGGTTGTGGTGGTAATCATGGCGGGTGGTCCAAAATAAAGATAGTAAAAGAAAAACGGCTATCCTGAAGAGTCGCAGCTCGCATAAATGACATGTATTCCCACTAGACAACGGGTTTGGGCCTAACTACACATGCACTTACCGAGATACCTCACCTAAGGGACCTGAATGGTGGTTTGCGAATTTGGTAACCACAACAATATTTATATGTATAAATATATATATATATATTTTCACATATATATATATATATATATATATATATATATATATATATATATATATATATATATATATATATATATATATATATATATATATATCGGGATCGAAGAGAGTCTGCAGGGCTGTGGGAGGGGGGGGTATGTGTTGCAATAATGCATTTTGTAGTTAGTTTTGTGTTTCAATGTCTTTGCAGGTAAAGAAATGAAAATCATTTTTTACCAACTCTGCTCAGTTCGACACAGAAGATCATTTCAATCAGAAAATACCTTGTTGTCGGGACAATCACAAATCGAGCAGCGTCTCTTCCAAGAACCACAAGAGTTGTTTAAAGGCGATCAAGCAAATCCAAGGAAACGAGAAACCCTTCAAGCGTTCCGTGTGTAACAAGACTTTTAGTACTTCATCAAGTTTACATCGTCATGCAAGATTACATTCTGGGGAGAACCCCTTCAAATATTCCATGTACTCGAAGACAGTTGCTGATTCATCATCTTTACGTCGACATGAACGAACACATTCCCGGGAAAAACACAAATGTTCTGTTTTCCCCAAGGCATTTGTTTCTTCATCATCTTTACATCGACATGATCGACTACATTCTGGGGTTAAACCCAACAAGTGTTCTGTTTGCCCCAAGGCATTTGCTGCTTCATCAACTTTATGTCAACCTGAACGAGTACATTCCGGTGTTAAACCCTACACGTGTTCTGTTTGCCCCAAGGCATTTGCTGCTTCATCATCTTTACATCGACATGATCGACTACATTCTGGGGTTAAACCCTTCAAGTGTTCTGTTTGCCCCAAGGCATTTGCTGCTTCATCAACTTTACATCAACATGAACGAGTACATTCCAGGGATAAACCCTTCAAGTGCTCTGTTTGTAACAAGGCATTTACTCAATCATCATCTTTACAAACACATGAACGAGTACATTCCAGGGATAAACCCTTCAAGTGCTCTGTTTGTAACAAGGCATTTACTCAATCATCATCTTTACAAACACATGAACGAGTACATTCCGGGGTTAAACCCTACAAGTGTTCTGTTTGCCCCAAGGCATTTACTGCTTCATCATCTTTACATCGACATGATCGACTACATTCTGGGGTTAAACCCTACAAGTGTTCTGTTTGCCCTAAGGCATTTGCTGCTTCATCAACTTTACATCAACATGAACGAGTACATTCCGGGGATAAACCCTACAAGTGTTCTGCTTGTAACAAGGCATTTACTCAATCATCATCTTTACAAAAACATGAACGAGTACATTCCGGGGATAAACCCTACAAGTGTTCTCTTTGTCAAAAGGCATTTACTCAATCATCATCTTTACAAACACATGAACGAGTACATTCCGGGAATAAACCCTACGAGTGTTCTGTTTGCCCCAAGGCATTTGCTGTTTTATCAACTTTACATCAACATGAACGAGTACATTCTGGGCATAAACCCTACAAGTGTTCTGTTTGCCCCAAGGCATTTGCTGTTTCATCAACTTTACATGCACATGAACGAGTACATTCCGGGGATAAACCCTACAAGTGTTCTGTTTGCCCCAAGGCATTTACTAATTCATCAACTTTACATCGACATGAACGAGTACATTCCGGGGATAAACCCTACAGATGTTCTGTTTGCCCCAAGGCATTTGCTGTTTCATCAACTTTACATCAACATGAACGAGTACATTCTGGGGATAAACCCTACAAGTGTTCTGTTTGCCCCAAGGCATTTACTAATTCATCAACTTTACATCGACATGAACGAGTACATTCCGGGGATAAACCCTTCAAGTGTTCTGTTTGTAACAAGGCATTTGCTGATTCATCATCTTTCCATCGACATCAACGAGTACATTCCGGGGATAAACCCTACAGATGTTCTTTTTGCCCCAAGGCATTTTCTGATTCATCAACTTTACATCGACACGATCGAGTACATTCCGGGGGTAAACCCAACAAGTGTTCTGTTTGTAATAAGGCATTTGTTTCTTCATCAAAATTTTCTCGTCATCAAAAAATTCATTCGAAGATTCAACAGAGGCGCGAGGACCCAGCTACTCCGATGTGAATTCCGTGTTATCAGGGAAATGACCAAGTACCTGTGTCAAGATCGAGTGATATCCACACTGATTGAGATCTAGTTCTGTCCACACCGATCTTTGTGAGAGAAGGTGGCTTGGAGAGAGTGGAGAGTGGCTTGGAACCATGGACTCCTTTAGAGAAGGACTGGAACCTCACGATCTCGGGGTTTGTCTCTTGAGTCTGAAGGATTAACTTGAGTCCGGGGCTAAGTGATGTGGTCCGGGGCTAAGCTTACTATATAACTCAAAGTGATGAAGTTTCAAAATGGGCTTCTGGCATTGATGTGCAAAAATGATGGTATTCAGACTCCTAAAATGGACACATTTTCCCTCATATCTTGACCAATGTAGTAGCTACAAGAATGAGTTAACACTTTCTAGATTTAGAAGGAGTTCCTCTATCATTTAAAAAAAATTTAATGGAGTTGCCTATTAAAATAAAAAAAAATTATGCGGGGAAAAACAATCATTTTACACGGCCGAACGCACGAGTGATTTTTCCATTTACAGGAGTCTGTTAAATGGGGTTCGGAATGATATAGGAAGCTGAAATTTTGCGTGCCACTTCGAACATACATGTAGTACATCGTGTGCAAAGCACAAGCCTCTAGGTGATGAAGTTTCAAAATGAGCCTCTGGCATGGATGTGCAAAAATAATGCTATTCAGACCACTAAAATGGACACATTTCCCCTCATATCTTGACCAACATAGCAGCTACAAGAATGAGTGAACACTTTCTCGATTCAGAAAGAGGTCCTCTATTATGTGTTAAAATTTCATTGAGCTGCCTCTTACAATACAAAAATTATGCGGGGAAAACAATCATTTTACCCAGCCTGTCAAATTGTTACGAATCTGGAAACCATTCGCATTCACACATACAGTTGACCCAAAGTTTAGTTATTTCGTTAAGTACAGTATATGTGGATAGTTAGAATCTCTCCCCTATATCGAATGGGTTAATTTCATGTGTGCGCTGTGGGTTTCTTTTATAGTCAGGTTTTTTTACATCTTTAAATCGCACAACGCCAACAAACCCCCTCACTTCACTCCTCCCACTCTGCAGGTGAACAAGCGCTTCAGCCGCCCAGCTTTCACTTCACACCACGGCGCCATAACGCACGTGTTTCTGACTACGGACGTGGGCGGAGCCCCCCTCGCCTCAGAGCCGACTCCGCCCCAACAAGATGGAATGTTGCTCTCGTCTAAACGGGGGTGAGATCGCCTCAGCTCCGACTCCGCCCCATCATAGAAGAATGTCTCCCCTCTCGACACTGGGGAAGACAACAAAACAGCCTTTCTCGGGGGAGGAGCACTGAGACGCCGTCATGTCCTCTCTCCTACAATCGCGGCTGGCCACCATGACACCGAAAATGCCCCATCCAATCCAGAGGCGAGTTACAGGAGAACGGATCCCTCCACCCCGCATCGGAGGTGGGGGGGGGGGGATAAAGGGGATCGAGAGTCGTTCAGACGGGTCTTTTGTTAGGTGTTGGTTCATTGGAGGTCGTTCCTTGTTTCTGGTCTGCTGGGCTCTCCTGGTCGTCGGTCATCATCCGTGGCTGGCCGGGTCGTTCGTTGGATCGTGGCTGCGCTTGTTGGATTCTGGTTCTTGGGTTTGAGTCCCACCCTGGTGGGTTGTGTTGGAACGCTCAAGCTGGGATCCCCGTTCCCATCCACGGACTCTGAGCTCCACAAGTACGAGTCGGTAAAACTGCACGAGGCGGCCAGGTACCCGACCAGAGTCTGACCCCCAGCTTGCCTAACCTCCACGGCTGGAGGGTCCAATAAAGGCCAGCCGGCTCCATTTCTTTTTGGGTGTGTGTGTCCGTCTGTGGCCAGTCTTAGAAGTAAAACTGTTAAGTGTTTGTCATTGTACATTTGCCTACATCTATATTCGTGATTAAGTCTGCTCTGTGTTTCCCTCCCTATTACCTTGTAAATAAATATCTGTTAAATGTTCCAATTCGTTGTCTGTGCTTTCTTTCATTGACCCAGTATAGTTCAGGCTTGAGAATTAGGGAGGCTGATTAAATTGTTATTTGGGCCGGCACGGCTTTGGTAATTCCCGCTCGCTTACGCCGGATCCAAGTCTGAAACAGCGACTCGGTTCGAACAAAGCCGGCCGAGGGTGTGGCTTCGCCGGTAGCGAGACCACGTGGCTAATTAGGTAAATTGGAATCAGACAAAAAGACCCTAACCGCGCGGTCAAAATATTGGCGTCTACGGTCCATTAAGCGACCCGTCGACTTCGGAGTTATCTGGAGTGACGACCTTCAATTCCGGATGTTCGGAGGGGAGACGGGCCAACTGCTCCATCTCGCGGTTGTTCCTCACCCACGAACCCGGCACCCCAACAATTAGTGTCAGGAGTGGGATTCGGACCCCTCCGCTCCCATCGAGAAATTAATGGGACTCGGATTAGGGGTGTGCGAAGCAACCTCCCTGTTCCCTCCAAATTAAGAGCATTCAAATTTATTCTCAGGACGAGCCATGGCGGGCCAAGATGGGCTGGAGCAGGTGGGTTGAGACCTAAGCTTAGGGGAATCCATGGTACAGGACGACACCTCCAAGCAAGAAGACACCCCCCCCGCTATAGGGCCCAGAGGTTATAATGGGCGTGGGAGGGGCGGCGTATGACCTCCCCCCCCTCCATCAAATTTCCCCCTCGATCCCTGCCAGTTCCGCACACCATCATGTCAGATCGGCTCCACTGAGTCAATTTGACTTGAGCCAGTTGGTGGAAATACGAACGAACATGCAAAACCAACAGAGGGGTGATATGCAACGAAAGGATGCAAATATGCAAAGAATGGAAAGCCGAATGGATGCGAATATGCAAGCATGGAGGAGTAATGTGCAAGCTTCCAAAACTGCATGGATGCGACCACAGGCACTGAAAGGCGAAATGCGGACCATTGTCCGGAATGTTACAGATGGGACCAGTACACTACGTGGGGAAATGACCGAGTCAAGGGGGAGTGTAACGGCTGTTCGGACCGCGATGTAGACGGGCAAGTTCGAGGGGACGAGTGACGCCGTAATAATTAAGGCAGAAACCTGTGAACTCAGGCAGGTAGAGACGGAGAACCAGGAATTAGAAAAGGTAGATGAAGGGTCCAAAATTAAAGAGGAACACACACAAGTAGAGCCAGGAGGGGACATTGAGTTTGAGCGGGTGGAATGTGTCAAGACCCAATGCGAGGGTAGGATGAGCCTCCCACAGGAACGAGGGGAGAGGGTATGCTCCCTCGAAGCAGATTGAATTGAAAAAAAATAAACTTTTTCATGAAGAAATCTTTGCGGCTTGTTCCAAGTCAAAGCCAAAAAACATGTCGGCCAAAAAACATGGCGGCTTCAGACCTCAGTGATGTTACCCAGGAAACGCTTTTAGACCCCAGACAGCGAGGTGGCTGAGGATACGCCTGATGAAGGATATAATTTATGAAGGCCGTTAATTATCGTCAAAAGGGGTGTTTTAATTAACCCAAACACCCAGTTTTCACTCTTACACATCCTTGGAGTTTTCTTCATGTGCATGCAAAGTTTCAGGCTGCTCGGTTTCATGGTTTTGGAGTTATGGAGGAGAAACATTGACACACACACACACACACACACACACACACACACACACACACACACACACACACACACACACACACACACACACACACACACACACACACACACACTCATTGCCTTTGATTGGTATAGACAGCTGTGTCGGAGTGGCAACCCGTCCAGGATCGTAACTTCAGCCAAGAAACTGTTTCAGCAGAACCGATGCTCTCTGCAGAGCAAGGTGAATGAATGAATGAAGAGGAGACAGTGTTGAAAGAAATTGCAAATGAATGAAACATTCCAAACTATATTGTATAAGAACTCTCATCAGATGTTACACACAAACACTTGTAAATTGTCCATAATTAGTGATTTTGCCAAGTTTACCCCATGGATTGAAAAATTACCAGTGGTGTTCAGTATTATTTAATTCTGATGGGGTAACCTTGAAACATTCGGCCATTTCCAGGCCCTGCTGCTCCTTGGGTCACCGAGGGTCATTGGGGGCTCCAATAAATTAAATAAAATTGTCCATTGTGAGATGACAATAAATCAATCAGATCGTTCACAATCTTCGTCAACGATCAACAAAAGCAAGGAAAAGTGACAACATGACTCATCGATCATAGTTATGGCTGTGTAAATTCGCAGAACACCATAAAGGTTCCTTAGATCAGTTATGACGCTAAGTTTATGTGCAGATAGGTCCCCCATCGTTGTTTAAAGGGAATTCTTCATGTTTCACCGGGCTGCGACTGTTTGAGATCGGGTTTTTCTTTATCTATCGTTATTTTGAGCCACCATTGCAATAAACCTCCACACAAACAACCGCCACCACCAACTACTCTACAACGCCAACCACACTCACACCACCTCCACAACAATCACCACCATCTTCGCCACTACGCCCGCTTACGAACGCCATCCTTCACGGACCACGGTAAGACGCTTTCCGCGTCGGAAACCGTCCGAGAAGGATTGGCAGGACAAAAGCTCCTGCGAGCCTGTGGGGTTTTTTCCCGCCTATTTTCCCCGCGCTTGGTGTGAAAGGAAGGGGGCAGGGCAGCTCATTGCCGATTGGTGGATGCACGGCGTGAGGCGGTCGGAGTGAGGGAACGCCTCTTTTCGGGAGGCTTCAAGAAGGGAGGCGGAGCCGAAAACGGGGTGGGGCGAAGGGCGGAGCCCCGCGCTATAAAGGGCGGACCGCACGCGGAGCTCTCTCTTCTGGTTCTTCTGGCTTCTGGTGCTTTCTTGGTTTAACGCTTCGTCTTGGTCCATGAGCTCTCGTTGCTTGAGCTCTCTGTCTCCCTCTCTCAGACCTGCGCTCGTGGTCCGGCGAGCGGCCTGTTGGTGGAGACGCGGACGGGAGGCCTGTGGTGGACCTGCGTGTCTGGAAGATGAGAGTGCCGGAGAGAGTTCACCGGCCACGAAAGGGAGGTCCTTTCTTTTCCTTTTATTTTTGTATGCATTGTATGCATCGTCTGCCAAGTTGAACTGCTTAAGTGTCTGTGCTTGTAAATAAATCCTTGCTTATTCGGTGGTATTGCTTTTTATTGCATTTCTTTGGCTGTACATACGTACGTGCATGAATTCTTTGCCTTGCCTGTACATATTGCATGACTGCCCTTGCGTGTGTGTGTAAATAATAAATGTGCTTGTCGAACTGTTCCCCATTCGGTGCATCCTTTCCCTGTTTGAAAGTGCCATCTTACTTCGTGGAATAATTGGTAGTGGGGTTTGAACACCCGAGTAAAGAAGAATCACTGAACCGTCGAGGTCGGCGATAAAACCGCTCGGTTATCCCTGTAGCACGGAACGAACCGCTTAAGCGGTTCATGTCCTAAGCCGACCTGCGGTGTGGTGCAACCCCTCGGTAGGTTACCCGCGCGGGTTTTTAGGTATATCGACATTCGGCGATTCACCCTATTTCGCGCGGGAAGAATGCGGAAAGGGTTGTGGTGAGGTTAAACCCCCACCCGTGACTGGCTCCTGGTGGTTGTTCCAAGGAGGGTCACGACTGAATTGTCCGATCGGTGGGCGACGCGGTCACGATTGGAGTTATGTGGCCGATCGCACGCCGGCAGGCGCGAATTCGTAACAATATTGTTACGGTTGTGGAAATTCACAGATCACCATTCAGGTTCCCCGAAGATCAGTTATGTCAATAAGTGTGTGTTCCAGGTTAGATTTCCCCACTGATGTATAACGGGCATTGTTTGTGTGCCGGCTGTGAACCGTTGAGGTAGTGTTCTTTTCTGTCTTTTATTTTAAACAATCATCTCCTCACCATCTTCTCCACAACCGCCATCATCCCCTCACCATCTTCTCCACAACCGCCATCATCTCACCATCTTCTCCACAACCGCCATCATCTCCTCACCATCTTCACCACAACCGCGTGAAGCCGGTGATTCCAAACACGTCCGCGTTTGATGGCAAGATCGGATCAAAACGTCAAAAGGGGCGGAGCCATCCGGGGGTGAAGGGTCGAACGTGAAGAAGCGAAGCCCCAGGGACTATAAAGGGCCACGTTCGCTCGCCGTTAATCAGAACGAGTTGGAGCACGAGTGGGAGCTGGAGAGAGGCGCTGGTGTGGTGGAGTCGGGAAGAACGCTTGGAAAAGAGCGCTTGGAGAGAGTGTTCGTGTTCGCGCTGTGCTGGTGTGGTGGAGTCGGGAAGAGAGCTGGAGAGTTCGGAGGTTGGAGTGTGGGCAGAGACATCGAGGGTCGCCGAACCAGGACCCAGCGAGTCACCAAGAGGGTGGCAGGTAGCCCGCTCGGTCTCTCGGAGCCCCTTCGGTCATCCTGGCTCCGAGCAATTATAAAGGCTCACGAGCCCGGTTCTTCCTTTCTTTCTTGGGTTTTGCATGAAAGTCTGTGGCGCCTTGTCCATAAGTAACAAACTGATTAAGTACATGTACATCATAAATAGACATCGGCTGTAGGTTTTTGCTCGTGTCTTGTCCCCATCCCCTCATTCACTGCTTACGTGCCTGCATTGAAAATAAATACCCTCGTTGTTTCAATGTTCACCTGCTCGTTGCGTCCCTTCCTCCATTGACTGCCATAATTGCGTTCGGGATATTAGCTGGCTGATTATAAGCTGATAAAACGTACATCTGGTCCGACGGGGCTTGGCGATATAAAACCGCTCGGCAATCGCAAATGGAACGAGCTGCTTAAGCGGCTCGTTTTCGTGCAGGTCCCGTCGAGGTAGAAACTCCCGGCATTTCTGTCCGCACGAATAATTAGGGACATCGACAATTCGGCGATCGACCCTGCAGCGCGTGGACAGAAGAGTTGGCTGGTTTATGGTGTGTTAAAAGCACACAAGCTGGGTTTCGGCGTTGATCCGGAAGTTGTGATGAGATTGCCACGTTTGGTGGGCGCGTGCGGCCGCAATTGAGCTAAAGGCGGTCGTCCGCACGCCGGAGTGGCGAAAATCTACAACAATATGTTAGGATGATGTAAGATACAAAAACCTTGATGAGGAATTTTATAGATAAAAAAAATCATGGGACTTTGAAAATAAATAATTCCGTGGCCGTGAATCAAACCCGGGCCTCGGCGGTGAATGCACCCAAACCTTACCACTACCAGGGAAGCTGATTCTGTATAAAGCGTCATCAATGTTAGTAAAATGGAGTATCGCACATGTTTGTAAACGTACGTTGAGAGAAAATTGACGACGTCATTCTTTCAAAAACAACAACACGATCACAAAACTTTACTGGAAGCTTGAACCCTCCGTCGCGTTCGACGGGACACATTGACCCGGCAGAGTTTTGTTTTCTTGCAACTTTTTGAATAAAAATGTTTTTTTTTGGTTTGATTTTTCACACATGCACCAGATAAAGGGGTTCACACATTCCTGTGTGTTTGTTTAATTTTTTTTCGGGATTGTCATTAAAAATTTAATGTGAAAAAACCACATTAATGCAGTCGTGGGTGAGATGGACCTGAGTATTCATTACCTTCGCAAACTTTGTTGCGAAGGTTATGTTTTGATCTGTCTGGTTTCGCCCGGGTCGCCGAGGTTGCCTCACACATCGCCGTCCATGACCTTAACGGTGGCCAACGTCCCTCGGCACACACGCTTCAGATGACCTACCTTTGTGACAACGTAAACACACGGTGCTTTTAAACGGGCACACACGGCGCAGGTGTCGACCTCCGCATCCCAAACACGTCTGCGGGATCACCTCTCCGCTCGTGCGGCCACGCGGCGACGTCTGGCCCCGACCCGCACCGAAGGTCGTGCGTGCGTCCCGGGGCGCTCGCGACACCGCGTGGGTCCCCGGGCCATCCGCCATGCCGCGGCCGGTGGTGGCCCGAACATCTCCGAGAGTCTGCTCGACAGCTGAAGCAGTGTCGGCCGCCGAGGTAAATGTAATGGCTTCACCCTTCAGCCGTAGAACCGCCGAAACCATTTTCGCATCTCAGCCACGAAATCAGCAACGCGCTCCTTTGTACCTTTCGCGAAGCGATCGAACTGGTATCGAGCCAGCTGTAATGACTTCTCCGGCGCCATGCGTGCTTTCATCTTCTGCACAATGTCCCAAAACGACAGCCCGTCATCACTGGGCTTGTCTGGCGCCACCAAATCACTCAGTAATCGATAATGTTCCGCTGATAGCAAGGCAAGCAAGATCGACTTCTCTTTGCTCTCGTCGACCACATCATTCGCGTGGAAATAGCACCCCAACTGTTCTGAAAACAATTCGAAGTCGTCTACGACGAAAACGGGCACCTGTCCGTGCGCCGTGACTCGTCGATCACATCCTCGTCGCCAAATGTGGTGTCTGAGGTGCAGCGGAACATGGAGAGCGAGAGCGTTGCAGTAACTCCGCTTTATTGCCCGTCCGGATGTACATCAACGCCACCCCTGGCGGGCGAGTTATGATACACGAAAACCCAATCACGTGATACAGCACAGCTTTGTATTTCTTAATTTATTTGTGAATATGTGTGTTTGTTTATTTGTTTGTTATTCGCATAACTCCAAAAGTATTGAACTGAATCGCAGCAAATTTGGTGGGATGATTGGTTATTATCCGAGGACCATTTGATTAGATTTTGGGAACGATCGGGTCAAAGGTCAAGGTCAAGGTCATGAAAAGGTCAAAATCGTCTTTTCACAATAGCACGGTCAATTTGTATCCAATTTGCATGCAACTAATGCCAAAATGTTCAGAATTCAATGCCCCATCTTGTGATATGTGACATGACACAATGACGTAATTACCCTTATTAGCGGTTGGGAGTCAAAGGTCAGGGTGGGGGTCACGACATTGCAAAATGTGCGGTTTTAGTCATAACACGGTCAATTCTTATCCGATTTGCATGAAACCAATACCAAAATGTTGACTGTTCTGTTTCCCACACTCCAATACCAATTACAAAATGAAGAGTACAAAGGTCAAAGTCGAGGGTATGAAAAGGTCAAAATCGTCATTTTGCCATAGTGCAGTCAATTTTTATCTAATTTGCATGCAACCAATGCCAAAATGTTGTGAATTCAATGCCCAATCTTGTGATACACGATATGACACAGGAAATTTAATGTTTTTAGACCATCATAACACAAATGAGATGGCAGATGTGGTATGGGATTAAATACCCTCACAATCAACGGTTTCTGGGGGGGTGCGGGGGGCAAAATGTAGCCTTGGCGAAGGTATGCGCTCTACTGAGTGCCCGTTCTAGTTTAACCTCTATTTCGCTCGAACAAAACACTTTTACACATGACCTTTCAAGTATATTTAGAACAAAGTGTGATGCATATTCCGATGGTCTCCAGGCAGCTGTCTCCGCAGACACCATCACCAGTGCCACTGTCTCCGCAGACACCATCAGACCGGACATGGCAAGGGGGAGGAGCCTCCATGACGTTTCTCGTTATTTGCTCCGTCAAGGCACGTGACGAAATATCGGAAGTCGTTTTTATTGTTGTTGTTGTTGTTGTTGTTGTTGTTGTTGTTGTTGTTGTTGTAATCAACATTGAGATCTTTTTCGACTTTCTGTGATGAATCTTTCATCCGCGACATGATCCTGCAAAATAATCTTAATCCTGAAACAATTATAATATTGTATTATTAATGATAATAGTTTTTAAATGATTCTTTGGAAGGAAAAAGACTTTTTGACAGAAACAAAGGAATATTTACATCGTTCTCATATTACATGTATATGTTGGGAAAATCACATGACCAGGCTGGGAATCGAACACGGGTTTTTCAGTAAACCCTTGTATTGTTGTGCCATGTTCTCACGCATCCATGTTCTATTGTTCGTTCACACTCCCATTGTTCTCATCATTCCACGTGAACATTGAACGATCTCTACGTGTCGTTGTGCTTACTCTTCTCACCAAGGATTGTTCAACATGTTGACAGACGAATGGTCTCCGGACAAGGTCCCAGAGGAGACGGTCCAAGACAGAAAGACCACCGACCTGCCTGTGGTGAAAGAGTGAGAGACCCAAAGACTCGGCCTCATCGTGGAGTTTCCACAATCCCGAGGGTGGGATCGGGAGATGACTACACCGTGAGGGGATACAAGAAGATATCAATCAATCATCCGGTTTATTTAATATAAATCTCACGTCACGTCGTGTGTACAAGGTTTGGGGTCACAATCGCTCCGAATCCAAAGGTCATTCCGAATCTAAACTTCTGGTCCGGGTTTTGTGACTCGCCCGCTGTTTTGGCGCCACATGCTCCTCCCTCGCGCTCCCATCTTCCACCATTTTGTGTGTGGACACTGATCGTGCGGAGTCCTCGACGGACGGGCGTGGGGACGGCGGAACGCGATGTTGGGTGGTTCGTTTGTCCGAGACATAATAAGGGGGTTTACGTCCTCGAGGAGGGGAGTGGTGAGCGAGCACGGATTTCTCTGTTATGGAGGTCGAGGCTCAGGGAGCGGGTGCATCGCCGATCAAAGGGAATCGGACCTTGGACGCAGCTGTGATAGAGGGGAAGGGTACTCGAGGTACCCCCTGAGACCCGGGATCCTCCATTTGAATAACCAGCGAGCAACATGGACACGTTGCTGACCGCAGCACAATTGCTCCACCGTCAGGAGTGGAAACGTCCACCCGGTGAGTAGGGAGGGGGGAGGGGGAGCTTGGGACGGGATATCACCGGCGGTATGACGTCATGACCGTGTCGGGGGAATCCCTGCTTATCCCACCTCTTCACACATGGTTGTTACCTCCACCACCCAGGTTGGACGGACTTTATGCTTCCATCCATGTCTCTGTCTGTGAACAGGATATCTTAAGAAGTTGCGGATTGATTTGGTGGACAGGTTAGGTGTGTGACAAGGACAAATTTATTCGATCCGAATCCGACACGATAATTATTTATTTAATACTAGGCGAAACCCCATCACAGACGGATTCCGTTCATTCAACCACCCTCACCAGCTCACCCACACTCGAGGGACATGGACTGGACAGGGCGTGCTTGCCCCCGCCTACTCATCCCCCACCCCTATCCCATTCCCCCCTGCCTCCCACCCCCTGCATTCAATTTGCTTACCCCCGCCCAAAAGTTTAATTACCTCGGCCCTGCCCCCCATCTCTTGATTCCCTGCCCCACTTGCTCCCGGGCCCCCGCCACTCTGTCCACCCCTCATACTCAACCCCGCCTAATCCACCCCAGCCCCCGCCCAATCATCCCCCGCCCCATTTCCCCCGTCTCCCGCTTTCAATTTGCTTACCCCCACCCAAAAATTTGCTGACCTTGCCCCCCGCCTATTCACTCCCTGCCCCCGTCTCTTCATCCCCTGCCCCCGCCTCTTCACTCCTCGCCCCCGTCTCAACGAAAAGTGTTTATTCTGCTTCAGAGTTGAAAGTTCACTATTGCCACTATGTGCGATGCACTCTTTCAGGTACGAAGTTTCTTTCAGTCCAGGTCACAGTACCGAGAAACATGTGACACGACCGCGAGGAGGAGCACAAAATTGGTCCTTCCGTATTAATACATATATATATATATATATATATATATATATATATATATATATATATATGTACATATATATATATATATATATATATATATATATATATATATACATATATATATATATAATAGATCATAAGTGATTCTTCCAATAGAGGAGAAGCTCTTAGTTGGTGGAGAACTTGATCCTTGATGTCTTGAGACATTTCATCGATCCTTCCTTTGATGGTATCGTTTGATAGAGAGATTTGGGAAAGCTTGTTTGCGCTATCCTTCCCCAGAACGAGATCTGCTGCACACAGTACACTTGGTTTTATGAGAGTCTCTCCGATGTTATGGATCTTTTTGGCCCTTTGTAATCAACATGGCGATCTCACAGGAAGCCTCAACAACCTTTGAAGTCTGTTGCCAAAATGCTCCACTGCTGTCCATCTTGGCTTGCTTCAAGGACTGCCTTTTTGTTTCAAAGAATGCCTTGGGTTTGGCACCTGGAGAAGGATGCGTTGTCTTCAAGTGGAGTTCCAAGCGTGTGGGCCGCACGACATCATTGTTCAGTCTTGTGGCATATGACCCACTGGCAGACCTGTTGGTCACCCTTTTGGAGGGACACAAATTCAAATCGAATATATTCTCCAAGAAAATCCCGCTTTTTTCACTCATTGCGAATTATTTGGTTTCAAATGGGCACTGCAAATCTGTGAAGAAAAAAATTAATTTTAACATTAAATTTAAATAAATGTTAAATTTTAAAATTAATTTTAAAAACCGAAAATGGAAGGCTGAGTTGCGAATAGAAAACGAAAATTATTACAGGTGATACTTTTTTTTTAGTGGGTGGAGCTGGTAACCTTCGCAACCATTAATTTTTTGATTTTCAAATGGTTTCTGGTCACTGTCACATAAATAGACAATCACAGGTGAGATAGGTCCATTGAAGGTCTGTTGTCTGGTCCTGCCAGATGAGATATGTGACTTGCTTCAGGTACCATGTCAATCTGTTTAATGGTCAGGTACCAAGGGGTGACGCTGCTCTCAGTGCCCGGCAAGGTCTTTGCCCTGATAATTCTTTATAGGGTTCGCCACCATCTGGTTGAGCACCAGCATCCAGAGCAGTCAGGCTTTACACCAAAGATGTCAACGATTGACTGTATCCTTACTGTTCAGGTCGTCACTAAACACAGACGAGAGCTTCGGCAGGGGCTGCTTGCAGCCTATGTTGATCTCTGTGAAGCGTTTGATTCAGTGAATCGGAATGCCCTGTAGAGGATTCTTGGTTTTCGTGGGGTGCCACCAAACCTGATCAATCTGATGTCTGAACTCGACTCTGGTACTGAGAGTGCTGTGAGATGTGGTCGTACCATCTCTGACTTTTCTCGACTTGTTACTGGAGTTCGTCAGGGGTGTGTACTGGCCCCACACTTTTCAGCGCTTCTATGGACTGGATTCTGGGGAAGATGTTGGAGAGATCACACCGTGGTGCATCATTTGGGAATGTCAACATCTCTGACCTTGATTTCACAGATGATGCAGTCATCTTTGTGGGGATTCTAGATATCCTTTTGGAGGCCCTTGAGGTGCTGAACGAGGAGTTGGAGCCACTGAGATGACGGGTTTCCTGGGTCCAGACGAAGATCCAGGCTTTCAATGACATCTTGGATGCTGCTATCTTGTCTGTGCCTGTTTGTGGCGAGGATGTTGAGGTCGTGGAGAGATTCACTTCCCTTGGCAGTGATATTCATGTCTCTGCTGGCTATGAGCCAGAGGTCAACAGACGTCTGGGTCGGGCCTGGGGAGTCATGGATTTATTGTGTCACGGGGTGTGGCGCTGCCGGTACCTCTGCAGGACGACAAAGGTCCGAGTCTTCAGGTACTTGGTGCTTCCAGTCTTGCTCTATGGATGTGAGACTTGAAATCTGACCAGGGATTTGAGACGGAGACTTAATTCCTTTGGCAGCAGGTCTCTTTTTTGGTACCAATGAGATTTGTTACCTGCATAGTCTGTGAGCATCAGCTGCGGCTGTATGAACATGTGGCTCGTTTTCACAGATGCTGATCCTGCTCACCAGATTCTCTCAGCGGGTGATCCTCGTGAATGGAGGAGGCCAATGGGCTGACCACGTGTCTCGTGGTTGCAGGAGGTTGTTCAGCATCTCAGGGAGATGGGGATGAGCCAGGCATCTGTCTGGGGGATGGCCAGACGGAGACCCCTGGAGTACTGGAGGAAAGTGGACGTGGAAATGCGCTACTACGGTGCATGCTCCCATACCTGACCTGGCCTGACAGGTGAGATATATTTAATTTCTGGCAGATATTGTTGCGGGCCGGGGGTCGTGTGAGAAGACCACGAGGTGGGGAAGCTATCTGGGCTCCTACCAGACTCCCGGGAATTGTAGGCCGTCGCACACGGATAATTCCGTGACGCGGCGGGTCGCTTAACCGACCGTGAATGCCAATAACTCAACCGCATTACCTGGGGTCCTCCCGTCTGAGTTAATCGGGTTCCCTAATTAATCACGTGATTTAATTACCGGGGAACACGCCCTCGCTACGCCTTGTCCGAGCCGCATCACTCTCTCGGATCACGTCACCACATCCGATGCAGCCGAGCGACACTACCAAGGACGTACCGGTTAAAAGGAAGTGATCGTTGGCAATAAAGTCCCGGCTAATCTAGGATTCGGACCATGCTGGATCAATGGAAGAAAAGACAAAAACGAGCTGGGAATATTTCCAATAATAATTTATTAACAATGGGCGAGGAATGGTATGTGGTACGATTAAGATTTATTGGGGTGTGTTGTGCAGAGATAGGGCAGAGAGGTGTGGTGCAGCAAATAAACAAGCAACTTACAAAAGCGGACACAGAGCAGACTTAACCTGAAAATAATAATAATGATAACAACAACGATCTTCACTTACTTAAGCAGACAGGCGCCAGGACACACACACACACACACACACACACACACACACACACACACACACACACACACACACACACACACACACACACACACACACACACACACACACACACACACACACACACACACACCCCGATGAACAGGGAGTATTGAAACAAGAAGGAAGGGAAGTTGAGGCTACGATCTCAGTACCTTTGTACTTGATTGCACGCCGTGCCACTGATTCGTTTCGGGTTGGGGGGAGGGGAAACGAAGGAAAACGAGCTATATAAATTTTCCCTTGATGGAAACGAGCTTTTAAATTTGGACGTTTCAAGGTGAGGTTTCCCGAAATCTTGAATGAGGTTCTGAAGGAGCTTTTCTTGATGAACCAAGGCTTTGCTGAGAGATCTCACTGTGAGCTGGTCGATGGAAGAAAAAAAAAGTGATGCCACCACCCTGAGAAGTGGAAGAAGAGGAAGGAAGAAGTCGGCAGCATGAAAATAGGTTATCCATCTATATATATATATATATATATATATATATATATATATATATATATATATATATATATATATATATATATATATATATATATATATATATATATATATATATATATATATATATATATATAACAGCGAAATGTTTTTGTTTGTTACCTGACTGCTTTGAGCTCTGAGTACGTCTGTTAATTACAAATTATTGAAATGTGAGTTGGTCGATTGATTGATTATGTAGTTTTGGAACGTTTGTCCATTTAATCCTTGCTGATGGAATGTATGACTCTTAATTATGAACCAATTACGGGTTGGAACGTCTTAATTATGAATAATTACTCATCGAATTGTATTAATGACACAAAACCACACAAAACACCATTCAAAAGACGTCCTGGCGAGGGACTGCAATATCTGATTACCCTCTCTTGTTAAGCCTCCCCCGATACTCCCGCAGGATAGGGGAAGATTGATTGCTGTTATAGGGGTTGTTTGTGCAATTTGTACACCCCATCTTTTTTGCAATTTCTTCTCTGAAACTGCACACACGATTTTGATGAATCTTGACCACAACCTTCATCACCCGGTATGCACCAAAGTTTGTTCACGGTATAAGTTAAACGGGCCTTATGGGGGCGTGGGTGGGGGGGGTTGCTCCCCAATGTAGGTGCTTCTCTTCTCAGAAATTACACACACAGTTCTGATTCAACTTGACCACAACCTTCATCACCCATGAGGTAACAAAGGCTGTAAACAGGATTTGAAAAATCGAGGTCTGAGGGGTCTAGGGTGGGTTTCCCCTGTCGAAGAATTCTCAATTCCTTCTGTATACTTGAGTCATTTATTAAAACAAAACATATGCAAACATGAACATATCGATATGGAGAATTCAGAGGCGCTTCATAAAGTCGCATAGCCTTCCTCTGATTCTGCTGTACATACATGGAAACTTTGAATTCTTATATAGAATTTAGTGAGACAATGTCTGTTCATCCTCCAGATATGCTGACGCCACAGCTGATGTTTTTGGGGTTCAGGGGAAATAATCACACAGCTTTGTGGCAGTAGCCATCTGGAGGCCAGCTTAATTTTGCAGGGATGAGGAATATTTTTGACCTTAAGTTTGATGGGAGTTTTGGTCATTATTTTCCATTTCATTTTCCATTTTCCATTCCATTTCAGCTGGACTCTTGTTTCCAGACAGACTTTCAGGCACTAGTATACAATTATTTATTGATAAGAATCCCTCAATCAATAAGACAAATAAAATATGAGGTGATTGTATTATCTTGAATGAAGATGAAAGATTATTTGGAAGGCCAATCTGTTTTGGGGAACAAGGCATATTTTTACTTTTCAGACTGGTAACCTTCTAATACAGTCAAGGGATATAAGGTCATTTAAAATGCGAACATGTATTATAACCAGAGTTGGTGTCAAAGCCACCCAATGCTCGCCTGTTTATACATTTATCGTTTTTAAAAGACAAGTCTAATAATTAATATTCTTTATAAAGCATTGTCGTGAAGTATAATTATAAAGCAATATATGTATTTGTATATTGTTATCAGTAACAAGAGCGCAAGTGAGCACAATATACGCCCGAACAAGAAGGTAGATACAGAATTGTGCTACTACATGGAAAACAGCATCCTGGTTGCAATGACAACCACTTTAGATGACGAACGTATGTCGCGACACACCGTCTCCACAGTCTGTACCTATGTACCAAATATGAAACGTGAAAGTTGAGAACTTTGGGAGTTAGAGTGGGGACAGGAACGGACGGAAACAGCATCCTGTTTGCCATGGCAACCACTTTAGATGACGAACGTATGTTGCGACACAC